>NC_058405.1:47189009-47260481 GCF_002201575.2 Neomonachus schauinslandi | reverse complement strand
TTCTTCTTCTTCTTCTTCTTCTTCTTCTTCTTCTTCTTCTTCTTCTTTTTCTGAAAGAGAGAGGGGGTGGGGCAGAAGGAGAGGGAGAGAGGGAGAATCTTAAGCAACAGGCTCCATACCCAGCACGGAGCCCCACACAGGGCCCCATCTCACGACCCTGAAATCATGATCTAAGCTGAAATCAAGAGTCGAATGCACAACCAACTGAGCCATCCAAGCGCCCCAAGCAGTAAAGATTTTCTACTGCATTTTTCTATGTATGTAGATGAAATATATTTTGATTCAGTCAATAAATATATGATTGTTTTCCAATTTTAAAGAATAAAAATTCATATTAGTTTCTAGAAAAAAAATGTTAAGATTATTGATCTCAAATAAGATTTTTATTTGTTTTATTTTTTAAATGACTTTTCAGAAACAAATCACAGGATGTTAAACCTGGTTTTCCTTTATTTTCTGGATAGATTATCATTTGTCATGATTTACCTAGAAAAATCTCTGTTTATACCTGTTGTCCAGACGTAATCATTAATAGTGGTCTCTATCACTTTCAGAAATACCCTTGCTTAGACAATATGTTTGTGGTCACCTGTTATTTATGGGTGACTACTACAGAAACACAACATAAAAAGAAAAATATAGAGATATATAGAGTGAGAGAAAAGAACTATACTTGGGATCAGGAGAGTTATTTTTATTTTGCTACTAACTATTCTGCAGTTCAATTTTCTTGCCTGGAAAATAAAGACATTTTATTGCATGATCTCTAAAACTCTCATCCTTAAAATATAAATTACCACACATAATTACATTCCCCTTGAGATTCAAACTACACAAAGACTGTGTATGTATATAAATAATAGTTGCAAGGAAAGAAGTTTAGATGCTTAATTTAAGAGATGGCCTGATTGTGGGAGGGAATACTTGCTTTCTTTTCTTTGGAGTTATATTGATATTATCCAAATATCTTTGGAAAAATATAAGCTAAGTGTAACAATGTAACTATTATTCTGTATGTGAGCAGTAAGTCATATACATGGAGACCTGAAAAAGAGTTTAAGAAAAGTTCAGGCAAACAATTCTGAAAATGAGGTTCTTTCCACAATGTTCAATTAAGAGTTAAATAAGATATATTTTTTGAGTCATCATTTCTTTGAATGTTAATAAACCATATGTAAATAATGAATAGAAGGCCAAACAGGCACTTGGCTGGTTTAGTTGGTAGAGTAGGCAACTCTTGATCTTGGCTGGGGTTGTGAGCTGGAGCCCCACAGAGGGTATAGAGATTACTTAAAAATACACTCTTAAAAATAAGAAGGCCAAACAAAAAATAAACCTTCTTCATTATTTCCTCCCATCATTAAGATATGATGGAAAGAATTGTTAAAAATGGAACTTAATTAATTAAAAAATCAAAGAAAAACAAAAACTAGCATCACTTTTCATATTTTATCAAATTACCTTGTGACAGTACTACTTTGAATCCCTGATTTTTTTGCATAAATATAGAAGTAGAGCGTGAAAAAAAACCTGTATGGTAGACATGGGACATCGCTCCAACCTTCATTCTGCTTCTAGTTTGTGTGTGGCCCAGGTCAAATCCTTTACCTTTCTTGTATTTATCAGATTTTTCCACTAAAGAATCCCTAAAGGCAGAGGACAGGAAATGCATACCTACCTCTCACAACGGCTAGAGGTACTGGATTCTCAGGTTCTAATTTTAAAATGCCCATAATTTTGCTTTCTGTTTTAAAATGTTTGTTTTAACAGGGAATTCATGATTTAAATTGTTTTCCATCTAGTCATCTTATTCTTCAGGAAAATGTATCTTATCTATTTTTGTGTATCTTGAATACATTTTCCTCTTAGAGAAGCATAGAGGCAGAACATCAGTGTTTCTGGAATTCTGATTCCATTCACTCCAAAAATGCCCTAGAGGGAAAGAATCATATATTTATGGCCTTTTCACCACAACTGTAAATTAATACCGCCCCCAAAAGATTATGTGTTTTACTCATTATACGCTTGAATTTGGGGTGAGAAGTAGAAGTATTATACTGAGCATATTAAAAATAAAAGTGACGACAGTAATGGTATGTTTTGCTCTGTGATGCTCCAACATTGAGTCCCAAGATGAGTGGCTTTCCTTCCAGCAGGCTCCACATTCACACTGAGTTTGTATACAAATTGTATTATACTTTCTCTGACTTGCCATTACTGCCCCGGCTTTATAACTTAATGGCAGCATTCACGGAGTGGTTTTTGTCAACTGTTCTAAGTGCCTTGCATGCACGTGCTCCTTTCATCTTCACAACAGCCCAATGAGGATATCCCCATTTTGCAGATGAGGAAGGGAAAGAACACAGAGGTTCGACAGTTAGATCCAGAACCAATGCAATAAGACGTCAGATCCAGCCACGGGGTTTGCCAAATTCAGTCTCTGCCCTTCCTCGTTATTCTAACTGCCTAATATTATGTACATTTTGGGAGAATGCAGTTTTAAAGATGGAAATTTTCAACTCCCCACCCAGAGCAGGTAGCTTGAGTCAGAGCTGGCCGGGCTGTTCTTGCCTTGCCTGCATTGTGCTCTCCGGGTAGTGAAAGAACTCAGCAGTGTCATATGCAGCTGCATGTAGCAAGACAGGCAGGGCCTGATTTATAAATGACCCACATACACAGAAGAACAGTCTCCCTTCCTCATTGTCTTTGCCACATTCTGAACCCTGCTGCTGTCTGTGCCTTCAAAAAGTGGGAAAAGGAAATAGCTATTAGAAGCGGGCACAGCCAGGAAGGCGGGCAGGCTCCCATGTGACACTAGCCTTTCTGTCCCTCTGTAGAAGTGTGCATGCATCTGTGTGAATGCAGGTGCACGTGTGCACGGGTGTGTTCCACCCCGGTCGTGTTTTTATGTCCCCAGTTTACTTTGATCAATTTTCACAGATGAGACCGTTAACTAGTTTTGTAAAGGTTACTATTTTTGTAAGGACATGGACTCCTCGGCCAAGAAATTCATTAAGATAGGTCATAAAAGGCGACTTATTTTTCTCTAAATGTTGAGAGATTTAGGGGTGTATCGAGTCACATGGATCTGGATAAATTTAATCAGGTTGCTTTCGTGTTTGTATGCGCAACCTATACCCGCTATGAACTGCATGGCAGGAAAGAGAGTTTTCTTGAGGGAGGAGAAATCTTTAGGTAATTTGGGAGCATAGCAAACTTATTGAGGTAGTAAATAAACCAATGTGATATTTCTCAATTGGGAAAACAAGGGACGTCTAATAAATTGAAGGGTGGGAGAAAGTGTTTTAAGTGGAGGGAAAATGCAGAAGAGAGAACAAAGGAAATGGGAAGAAAACAAAATCTTACTCATATATCCTCATAGAATCACTCCAGTGTCTGGGATGGAGGGAACCAGCTCTGTTCCTCCTCTACTGCCCATTATGTTTTATTGTTCCTTGTTGCTAGGACTTCAAATTAGAGCCAGAATTAGTATTCTTAGTACTAGAGTAAGACACCCTACGAGTTAAGCAGGTTTTTGTAAACTAAACTAAGAATCTATTTTACTATGGCTTTTTTATGTAATAAAATACATTTTGAATTCCAAAGTCAGAATAAGGAATAAACTCTCAGAATGTAACTCATTTGTACTCGTGGTGTATGCATAAGGTCAGTAATTTTGCGTGCACGGCACTCTAGTGACGTTTGCTTTCGGTCGTAATAAGAATGTTGACTTACCTTTTACTTTTTACTGTCATTGTTATTGGTATTGAAGTAAGGATATTCAAAGAGAATTTTCAGATAAGATTTCCTTCTGACCAAGTTGGATGTTTTAATATTCTTAGATACCTGTCCTCTGATTTCAAGATTAAAATGATTGAGAATTCAGCTACGTAGTTTGTAATCTCTGAAATTTGATCATAACCCAGCCTGTACCTCTCGGTGTACCTTTTTGTTTTGACATCATAGTAACATGGATTAAATGATTTCCTCCTCTCTGTAGCCATCATTAAAGACAGTGATGATAACATGGCCTGTTATGCCTTCATGGCTTTTTGGTAAGCATTACAGATTATAAAATCTGCTCACTAAAGCAGTCTAATAGTCAGCTGAACTTTTGTAGGAAACCTAAAGTACATCAAGTATTATTTCCCTTTGATTATAGTTCTGAATATAAAAGTCAGTTTTTAAAATTTAACTTTGCATTCTTTTTCTGGGTCAGCATAATGATTGAGAGCCAGATAGCAAGGAAAAATTAATTTAATAGCTCTTTGCTATTGTAGAGCCCAGCTCGGTGATTCAAATCTCTACCAAGAACCCACTGAAACCTAAGGTGTAGGCATGGTACTTAGAAGACATTATTTGGAAAAAAAGTGACAGGGGGTAATTTGCTCTGCTGCAATAAAGCACACATTGATTTTTTTCATTTAAAGAAACTGAAATAACATGGCAAAAATATTCTACCGTGAAAGGTATAACAAAACAATAAGAGATAAATTTCTTGTATTTATGTGTAAAGATACTAATGTCAGTTTTTACACACCATTAGATTCAATCACTTTGAGAGATACGTAACTTGGATCAATTCTTAGGCTTTGCACTTGCAAAGGGCACATGAATACTCAGTAACTAACATATACTGAGATATAATATATTATGTATAATATATTATGTATATACTAGATACTTTTGTGAAGTAGAGTGCTGCTGTAGACTGAATATCTGTGTCCTTCCAAAGTTCATGTGCTGAAACCTACTCTTCAGTATGATGCTTTGGGGAGAAGATTAGGTCATGAGGGTGAAGCCCTCAGAATGGGATTCATGGCCTTATAAAAGAGGCCCCCTTCCACCATGTGAGGACACAGACAAGATAGCCTTCCATGAACCGAGAAGTGGGTCCTCTCCAAACACCGAGCCTGCAGGTGGCTGGATTTTGGACTTTTTCTTAGCCTCCAGAACTGTGAAAACTAAATCTCTGTTGTTTATAATCTCCCAGTCTATGGTAGTTTGTTATAATAGTCCAAAAGGACTAAGGTAAGTGTTTACAGAAAAAAAAGATGATTTAATATTAATATGCTGGGACATAAAACCCCAAGGAAACACAATGTTTATATGTGTATATACTAAACTAACTTAAAAAGAAATGTTTTTGCTAATAATGCATATAACTTTTGCTAATGTACAGTATATTTTGGTGAAATTTAGTATCATATTTCTTTTTTTAAGATTTTATTTATTTATTTGACAGAGAGAGAGTATAAGCAGGGGAGAAAGGCAGAGGGAGAAGTAGAATCCCCACTGAACAGGGAGCCTGATGCAGGGCTCGACCCCAGGACCCCAAGATCATGACCTGAGCTGAAGGCAGACGCTTAACTGACTGAGCCACTCAGGCACCCCTAGTATCATTATTTCTTAAGGGAAATATATTTCTGCCTTATTTTTTCCACTTAAATGAAAAATCAAGTCAAATGCTGCCCATACAAGTATAAAAATTGACTATTTAAATGTTTATGCATTCGCTCTCCCAAAGAGTGGAAAAATTTATTAATATATGCCTTCAGATAATGCTGTTAGTTTCTGACTAGAAACATACATGTATTTGAAGCCATATTTACATATATGGAAATATGTTTTCTCCTTACAAGAGACTTTTTCTTATTTGTTAATCCAAATACTCACGCACGTATGTGTCCATACCTACAGTCTAAGAGCCCACTAGTATGCGTGGAAAAATTTTTTTAAAGATTTATTTATTTATTTATTTGAAAGAGAGAGAATGAGAGAGAGAGCACATGAGGGGGGGAGGGTCAGAGGGGGAAGCAGACCCCCTGCTGAGCAGGGAGCCCGATGCGGGACTCGATCCAGGGACTCCAGGATCATGACCTGAGCCGAAGGCAGTCGCTTAACCAACTGAGCCACCCAGGCGCCCTATGCGTGGAAATTTTAAGCAAAGTTGCATACACATGGTACTGAAAATGTGATTGGTATACATAAAAATCAAAAGAAATAGAGACTAAAGAGAGAAGTCTTAGCAATCTTAGAAAATAAGCACAGAGAGCTATTAATTTGCAGTCATTTTAAGAAAATACTCTATTTTGGGATGTCTGGGTGGCTCAGTCAGTTGAGTGTCTGCCTTTGCCTCAGGTAGTGATCTCAGTGTCCTGGGATCGAGCCCTGCATCCGGCTCCCTGCTCGGACAGGAGTCTGCTTCTCCCTCCCCCCCCTGCTCATGCTCTCTCTCACTCTCTCTCTCAAATAAATAAAATCTTTTTGGAAAAAAAAAAAGAAAATACTCTATTTTGAAGTACTTCATAGGACTTGGATAATCTTACACACATACACACGAGATATATTTTTCCTAGGTGATTTTCAGTTAAGACTTATACTCAGCAGCATCAATTTTACTGGCATATGGACCCATCTCTTATGCCAAATTTAGTTTATTTATGAACCATAATATAGAAGACAACATTTTAATTCATTCATATCAATCTTGTTTTACTTTTCTAGAACCTACTTTTTAATTTGCCCCATTGTCATTCTCCACAGCAATTTGTTTTGCCATCGGGGTATTTTATATTTGAAGTTGTTTGTTTTTATTTTTGTTTTGTTTTTTGTCAATCTGTATTAGTTTCCTAGGGCAGCTGTAACAAAATACTACTAATTGGATGGCTTAAAAAAAACAGAAATTTATTCTCTCACAGTTCTAGAGACTAGAAGTCCAAAATTAAAGTATTAGCAGGGCTATACTCTCACAGCTCTAGACAAGGATTCTTTTCGTGTCCCTCGCTTGTTGTGGTTGCAGCAATTGTAGACAAATCACTCCCATTTCTACTTCCATGGTCATAATGGTGTTCTTGTATGGCTGTCTCTGTGTCTCTTGTTTCTCTTCTTATAAGGAGGGCAGTCATAGGATTTAGACCCACCCTAATATTAACTGACTTCATCTGAAGTAATTATGTCTGCAAAGACCCTATTTCTAAATAAGGTCACCTGGTTTTTCTAGGTGGACATGAATTTTGGAGGAGAGCATTCAACCCAGTCTCCACTCTGGACCCCCAAATTCACATCTCTCCCATTTACAAAATCCATCTACCCCCTCCCAGTATCATCCAAACGTCTTAACCCTTTCTAGCATAACTCTAAGTCCTGTATCTCATCTAAATATCAACTAAAAAAGTCTCACATCTCAGCATCTAAATCAGGTGTAGGTGAGACTCTGCGTATGGTCCTCTCTGGGCAACATTACTCTCCTTTCGCAGACCTATCAAACTGGAAAAGAAATTACCTGTTTCCAAAATATAGTGGTGGAACAAGCACAGGGTAGACTTTCTCATTCTAAATGGGAGAAAATGGGAGGCATAAAGGGGTTACTAATCGGGCGCCTGGGTGGCTCAGTCGGTTAAGCGACTGCCTTCGGCTCAGGTCATGATCCTGGAGTCCCGGGATCCAGTCCGCATCGGGCTCCCTGCTCGGCAGGGAGCCTGCTTCTCCTTCTGACCCTCCCCCCTCTCATGTGCTCTCTGTCTCTCTCATTCTCTCTGTCTCAAATAAATAAATAAAATCTTAAAAAAAAGGGGGGGTACTAATCTAAAAGAAGTTGGCAATGCAGCAGGGCAAATTTTATTAGGTTTCAAGGACTGAGAGTAATTCTCTCTGTCCTGGTGCTCTGTGCTCTAAGCCCTCGTGACCCTCTGGGGCAGTAACCCACCTTTCCTGGTCCCTGTATCTGTGACTGTACTTTAAAGTAATTTTTCCTTCATTTTTTCTCATCTCTGTCCTTTTCAGTCCACATTAGCAGTGTTGCATAAAATTCTCAATGACTATTTGCCTTCTGTGGAGGTTGAGGGGATCCACACCATTAGACAAGCCGTGCTCTCCACAGATCCTTCCTCAGTAACCTCATCTCTAATCCTGACTTCTCTTATGATGATGGGTGATTGGATCCATAAATCACACCCTAATCACTATAGCAAACAGCCGTCTAGCCACACCCTTGTCCTTGTTTCCAGAGCATGTTATCTGGATAGGCAGAAAATTTTCCAAATCAGGTGTTGGTTTCTTTTTGCTTGAAAGTTCATTCCTTAATTGATCTCTTTGCTCTCACATTTTACTATAGCCAGAAAGGAGAAATCAGGCCGCATCTACTACACTTTGCTCAGAAATCTCTTTAGCTAAATATCCAAATTGATCAGTTACAACTTCTCCTTTTCACCCAACAGTGTGGCCAGGTTTCCTGCCCCTTTAGAACAAGGATTGCTTTCTACTGTCCAATAACATTTCCATCTGAGACCTTATGAGAAACACCTTTAACATCCATATGTCTATGTACTTTCTGTTCTTGATGATAAAGCCACATGTATATCCTCAGAGATGATAGAAACTTCCTCTCTAGCTCACCTCACTTCCTACTGAGCTCTGAGATGAGTCATTAAGTTTTCTGATGTCTATATTTCTTCCAATAGTTTCCTCAAGGCAATCTAGGCTTTTAAAAATCATGCATCTCAAAACTCTTCCAGCTTATTAGCATTACTCAGTTCCAAAGTCACTTCCATATTTTTGGGTATTTGTTCCAACAGCATATCACTTACAGATACCAAAATCAAGGTATCATCAGGGCCATGCTCTCTAATGGCTCTAGAGGAGGATCCTTCCTTGCCTCTAGCTACTTCTGGTGGTTGCAGTGATGCTCGACATAATACTCCAATCTCTCCTTCTGTCTTCACATGGCATTTCCTCTGTATGACTGTCTCTGTGCCTCAGTTTTCTTTTAAGAACATCATACTTCGGATTAGGGCCCACTCTAATCCAGTATGACTTCATTTTAAGTAATTACATTTGCAAGGACCCTCTTTCCAAATAAGGTCATATTCTAATGTTCTGGGTGGACATGACTACAGGGGGACAATATCCAACCCAGGGAACACCCTATACCTGTCCCCCCCCCCTCTAATTTCAATGAAATGTATTTTTCTGAACAAAAGAGGTCTATACCTCATATGATTCTTGTTATCTTATTTTAAAAATATATGCTATACTTTGAACATATCTAAAATATGTTAGATATTGATTACTGAGTTTGGATTTTTATCAAGTGAATGTAAAGTGCCTTTTGCATGGTAAAATGGTCAGTGGAGAGAAAAAAAAGTCCAATTTATGGTAGGACTGAAAACTTAAAAGAGAATCATGTCAAATGCAAAAAAGACAAATGAGTCTGGTGACAAAACAAGAATAAATGAAGGTTGTAGACTATAAACTTTTGCTCATATGTCTTTGGCAAAAACTAGATTGTCTCTTCAGAATTTTAAATTGAACAGTAACAAGGTGACTTACAGATTGATTATTTTTTTCTGTAAACCAGTATTCTGTATTCTCTTCTCTGTGTTAAATATCACAATAGGCATCATTTAAACATGTGCATGAGGCAGACTTATTTTCAGGTGTTTCCATCTGTTGTGGGAATATACTTTAAGAATAGGAGAGAAACATACACAAATTAAACACAAAGCCGGGGAGAAAAGAAAAAAATGAAAGAAAACATCTGCAGGGCAACAGTGTGGAAAAATGTTTGAGCTGCCTGTTACTAACTACTCAACCTGTTTCACATTGGAATCCTGCATAATTACATTCCAGGGGAGGGGCAAACAACAGATGTTGAATAAAGGTTGAAAATAAGAAAATGAGACTATTTAAAAAATAAAGCTACTTTGCTCACCAACAGGCATTTTTTTGGGGGGGGGGGCAGGACTTTTAGATAGCAATCGATTTCATATATTCACTGTGCATTTAGATGCAAACAAAGCGTTCTCCTTTTTTGTCTGAGAAACTGATCAATTATACATCCATATAAGCCTAAGTTAGAGGTGCTTAAAAAGCAAAACAAAAACAAAATGCAGCATTTCTTTTAATTTTATAAAAATAACATTTATATGTTGGGTGAAAAAAAGTTGAAATTGTTACAGAAATATATGTATTTCTCATTACTAAAGTCAATATGCCTTTATTTTTTAATTTTTTATTCACTACTTATTTAATAATAGCTTCACTGAGATACAATTCACAAATCATAAAATTCACCTTTTTAGGGAAGTCAATATGCTTTTAAAAATTGAGGGTTTCCAGTGACTGAGTAAAGAGCTAAGTTTCAAGTAGTCTGTCGTTTCAAGTTCCAGACAAAACACATGGAAATTTCACTAGAAGTGAACATCTTTATTAAAGCCTTATTCTCTGGAGGTATTAAAGAACAGAGAGTCAGCAACTGATTTGGTGGCATGCATATGTACATCTTCTACCAAGTATTACAGAGAAGTTTCTATTTTATGTAGGATAAATGAATCCATCATCACAAGGGTATTTTTCCCATTGACCTAGGCATTCATATAGTTACTTTGCATTGTTTGTCTCTCATCTAAACTGAAATACTCCCCCAAAGTAATTTTCTTCCAATAACACTAAGTTTTACATATCTGGGGAAATACCAATGACCGTATGTTTTAGGGATTGATCAATCTAACTGATTTTAATATAAAAATTGCAATCAATAGAGGAGTCATGATTCAATTGGCCCTTTTTTCCCACTTGGTTTTTCTATTTGTTAACTAAAAATATTTTATTTTTCAAGCATTCCCGACTTTGCTTTCCTTTGCTATCCTCACCCTACACACCATCACAACTAGACTTCAGTCTGTTGATCTGCTTCCTCCAGGTGAGCAATTTCTTCATCTGCTAGCTTTCTTCTCTGTGATCTGAATTTTACTTGTTAGATGATGGCACTCGTAAGACTATACACACATAAATGCAGAACTTGTAGACTTTATTTCTTTAAAGGAAAGTAGCATAGTAAATAAGTAATTTATTCTATTATCTCTGCATCACTACTATTAGTATTTCAGGAAAAGATGTGTAACATTAAGAGTTGAAGAGAGAATCTAAATATTTATTCATTTATATCAAGGTTTTTCATGTTTATTGTTCTTCAGTGAGTTTAAGTGGTCCAATTCTTAATTATTTACTGTAAAAAAATCACCACTTACACAAATTTCACTTTGGAGTGAATGTAGGAAATGCTAGGGAACAAATTGGTGGACTGGAGAGAAAGCTGGTATAGGAAAGGGGAATATTACTTTCCTTGGACGTTGGTTGTGGGTGTAGAGCAAGCTGTATGACTGTGGCAGCCTAAAGAAGAAACTGTTTCACCTGAGAAACTGGGTCCACAAATTCTTCTTTCACTTTGGACAGGCAATTACACTCCATATTAGAAGTGTTATTTTATGGAAATATATCAAAGGCTTCTTTATACATTACTTTGTAAAATCTGTACACATCACCCTAATACAGATTCCTAAAGGCAGGGCAGAACCAAGTTCCTATCAATTGCAACAGCTAGTGAAGCTCAAAATTAAAATCCCCTGAGCTTGATAAATTTTGTCAATATCTTTTAATTTTGAAGTATGCTCTGTATGTGACTCAGGTGATCTGGGAAAACACATTGAAATATGAAATAACTGGATGGATTAAGTGAAAGACCGAAAGAAATATCTCTCAGGTGAAATTTTAGTTCATCACATTGTATTTTTCTATGTCTGGAGTGTATATTGTCCAAGCCTGAGTCATTTGAATGCTTTTGAGAGATTTGATTGGTTTCTGAGCAGTTTAATTTCTACACAAAGGAAACAAGCCAGTGGAGAAAATTATTACATCAGGTTTTTGTGGTGCTTGAAAAATATACATGTATGTAATAGCAATCTAACAGTTACTGTTATATTTATTTGTGTTGCTTTACTCATGCCAGAAAAAGGGAAGGGGTTGCATTATTTCTGTGTGGAAATGAATGGAAGTTGGAGGGAAAATACAAGTAAAGTCCTTAAACAGATTGTGTTACAATGAAGGGAGTTTTACTTCTTTCTTTTTCTTTTTTTTTATGTTTTTATTTATTTATTCATGAGAGACAGAGAGAGAGAGAGAGAAGCAGAGGGAGAAGCAGGCTCCCAAGGAGCAGGGAGCCCGATGCGGGACTCGATCCCAGGACCCTGGGATCATGAGCTGAGCCGAAGGCAGACGCTTTAACCATCTGAGCCACCCAGGCGCCTGAGTTTTACTTATTTCTTATTTGGGGGAGTGAGGAGAAAAGTTTGACAACATGAGTTCATGTGCACATACGTATACTGAGACATCTATATACAGTCATCCCTGTTATCCTTAAATAGTTGTGATTTCACATTCATTAAATTAAAATCAGTTGGGAAAAAGTTTTATTTTTCAATTCTGTAAAACTTAAATTTAAGGATAACCTTATACCAAAGAAACATTTTGGCTTTTAAAATATATATTTCTGCACATTATTTTGTGTGTTCTTAAAAATCTCTTTCTCTTAATCTGACATCGACTCTCTGCTCATGTGCACTCGTGTGCTTCCGGTGCACGTACTCATCTGTGCACACACCTGTACTTCACCATGACTGTCTACTAATGTGAAACACAGAGCTCTGGGAACTAGGACTGAATATCAGGAAGCCCAAAGGCTGTTTGCTGTAAGGCGGATGAGGTCTTTATTTTTACATCCACTAAATAGTTCCAGAAGATTTTTGTCCTTAGGTAAGGCTCCTTCCATTCATTTCCATTTGGTATGGGAAAGTGATTTTTCATCATGGGTACAGAGGGTGCATATATAAGAATATGTATGCTTGCCTTTTTAGTTGTAGTTCTTTGTTGATAGTTACCTGACATATTACAAGTTATCTTATCATTTCAAGACTTACATTTTCTTCACTTAAAATATTAAGATAGTGGGCGCCTGGGTGGCTCAGTCGGTTGAGCGACTGCCTTCGGCTCGGGTCGTGATCCTGGAGTCCCGGGATCGAGTCCCACATCAGGCTCCCTGCTCGGCGGGGAGCCTGCTTCTCCCTCTGACCCTCTCCCCTCTCATGCTCTCTCTCTCTCATCCTCTCTCTCTGTCTCATCCTCTCTCTCTCAAATAAATAAATCAAAATAAAAAAAAAAAAAAGAATAGATAAGAACAGGGGCGCCTGGGTGGCTCAGTCGGTTAAGCGACTGCCTTCGGCTCAGGTCATGATCCTGGAGTCCCGGGATCGAGTCCCGCATCGGGCTCCCTGCTCAGCAGGGGGTCTGCTTCTCCCTCTGCCCTCTTCCCTCTCGTGCTCTCTGTCTCTCATTCTCTCTCTCTCAAATAAATAAATAAAATCTTTAAAAAATAAATAAATAAACAAATAAATAAATAAACTAAACTTTATCAGAGGTATGTATGTATAGGAAAAAACACAGCGTATAGTATATGGGGTTCATTGCTATCCCTGATTTCAGGCATCCACTGGGGATCTTGGAACGTATCCCTGTAGGAAGGGAGGGCTACTGTCTAACATTTTTCAGTAATGACCATGGAAATTGTTAGGCAGCTACTCAAAAATAGCTTCTTCTAGGATTGAGCATACATATTTTTTAGGGGGGAAAATTCAAATATAACATGCCTGAAATTAAAAAAGACTGTCTCAACGAATTCTCCATGTGATGTCAATATGAATTTCCTCTTAGATTGGATTTAGACTACAAGTCTGAAAATAAAATAAGTTTTCATATATTTATTTCCCTGTTAGTATTACTCATGGGGAATACACTTTTTTATCATCTGTTCTTTGCTCCAAGTATGGTTGATTATCAATTAAATCACAGAAAGTACTCTCCAAGATAAGAAAGTATTTAAAACATCACTGTAGACACCTTTTGATGTTTATACTGCGTTATGTATGGATAAGCTTTCATAGCCTTTAGAAACACATTTTTATCTTTGCTCTGATTGAAGGGTAGCATTCTCCAATAGCTTTTTGACTCTCGGTTTGATTACATAGCAGGGTGACACAGAGGGACACATCTCCTATTTTCTTTTTTTTTTTTAAGATTTTTTTTTTTAATTTATCAGAGAGAGAGAGAGCACAAGCAGGGGGACCAGGCAGAGGGAAAAGCAGGCTCCTTGCCAAGCAGGGAGCCCGATGCAGGACTCGATCCCAGGACCCTGGGATCGCGACCTGAGCCAAAGGCAGACGCCCAACCAACTGAGCCACCAGGCGTCCCTCCTATCTTTCTATATATGAATTTCCTGACCTCTTTTCCCAATTTCTCCGTTGCTTCAGTATGCTTTAATGATTACAAAATATTAAAGCTGTTACATAAAAAATGGCTTGTCATTGCCAGTAAAATCCATTACAAGAAACACTTTTGTGTATTTACTCTAGAACGTGATATTGAGTATATTGATTTTGCTTAAATTTTCATTCTTAGGATGACCCAATCATACAGGATAAAAAACATCAGCTTCCAATAAACTTACAGCACACTAAAGGTAATAAGAACAGAATGGTTTTAGGGAAGTAATTCCAAGAACAGGCTTTATTTAAAATGTCAGTTATCTTTCCATTCCTACTATTTATGTATTTTAAAACTATCCATAATAATGGTAGCAATAATTGTGGCAATATTAGCAGCTTGATGGTGGGAGTTGTTTTAGTAAAATCAAGGCCAGATTGTTTAGGTTCAAACTATCTGTATTTCATTCTGAAGTTACCTCTGGGACACTCTCAATTTTAATAGTTCTCTCAGACAAACTTCATTTCACAGAAGCATTTTTGGTGAAAATACATATTTATTGTCATCTGTGTGTGTGCATGCATGCACATCAAGGACCTCTAGCTTTGGTTTATTTTTTAAATCGTAATATAAGTAAATTTTTGTAGGAATCACTTATGGAGAAGTATAGTTTCATATATATTTCCAACTCACATAATACATTTCCATATGTGTATTCTGTACTGTTTCTTTCTTTAAAAACATTATGTTTTTAAAACTACTGATCTGAACAAGGTACCCCTCTTTTCTTTCGGAACCATGTCCATCTAATTTAAGGTAACTGAACTGAAACTTTGGATCTATCTCTGAAGAGTAGAGTTCTATGAATTTAACGAAAAGCTTTTGGAGATTAGAATGTCATTGAAAATATAAAAATATAAAAATCTTTCTGAAAAATCTATCTTGTGGGACTCCCAAATCCTATTGGCAGGTGTTGATTACTAAATAATAAGCAAGAGAGGATTAGTTGCGTCTGAATTAACTCTATTTTCTGAGAATGCTAAAAATGACACCGGATTCTGTGTACTTGTCTCTAGCAATTGAAAACAAACAAGTGCTAGAAATAAGATGAACAATGGGATTTAAACTGGTAAGTAGATATACATCCCAATAGAAATCAGATAACAAGCCTGAGAGAAAAACGCTAATAAGACTATCTTGCTTGCTTCTTGCAAAGAGTTCGGCTTAATAGGCATGTTTTCATTGACCTTCCTTACAGGATTACCACTTTGCTGGGAGGATGACTTGAATTTTAGATGTATTCATCCATGTCATCAAAAATGGTGTCATTATCTGAGATGGGGTTAGCTAACACAGGCAATCAAAGCATAAGAAAACATCCTCTATAAAGATGAAGAATAGTAGCGTATTTAAATAGTCTTGGGTCTGAAATTCAGAGTATTTTTCAAGTTGCTATAATTTTAAATTTGTCCTTGTAAACCAAACAGCTTTCACTAACTATTGCATGCTTTCACTAACTATTGCATGCCGGAGCATAAGTTTATCGCTGCATATAAATCAGGTTCTTTGGGAAGCTGCATTAACCCTTTCAAGACTCTAAAATTACAAGGACTCATTAATTATTTAATCTGTGATGGTAGCTGTCAGATAAAGAATGAGAGACAGACACAGCTAACTTAAACTAAAAGAGAGAAACTGGCACATTTGACACAATGCAGTAGAATCAAAAAAGAACAAAAAGAGAAACGTAGGCGTGAAAAAAAACCCCTATAGATGCTAAGATGTAGGTTTTTAGGACACTCACTGTTTTCTGTAATTTAAAAGTATAAAGAGGTGATTATTTAAATATAGACCTTGATTTCAATAAAGGTGTCACTGATTTTTAAAAAGTCCCCAAGGAAAAAATATTCTGACCTCTGTGCTTCAGTGGATGTATTCCAGGCAGATGTTTATCTTATTAAAAATTGTAATAAATAAATAATAAATATAGAACTTTTTAAGTTCTCAATAATAACTAGAGAACTTTGAATTTTTATGTAAATGTGGTACTGAACAGACAGATGAGATGTGACTTTATTTTTTTTAAGTAAGCTCTAGGCCCAATGTGGAACTTGAACTCATGACCCTGAGATCAAGAGTCACATGCTCTACCAACTGAGCCAGCCAGGTGCCCCAGAGCTGATGTGACTTTAAATCCTATATATCTCATAGCAAGAGAGAGCCACTATGCATGACTTTGTTTAGGACCTGGGATCATTCTGAAAGCCAACATCCCAGCTTCATAAATGAGAGGGGTTTTTATTGTTTGGTTTCAAGTTTTTATTTACAATTCTAGTTTCAGTGGTTTTGAAATAAGTAATTTGTAAGGAATGGTCTTGCTTATTATAATCAATAGTATTTGATATCTTTTTAATGTAGTCTTCCTTCACATCAATGACAGCATTCAGGTGTGACTAATGAGTGTGTTCTGTGTGCTCAAGGAATGGAGCACAAAAGAATATACCATGGTGTCAGCATCTTGGTCCTCAAGGGGTATAAGGATCTCATTGAGACAGACAGATGAAAAGAGAATAAGAGTTAGGGAGCTGATGCTAGAATATATAGTTTAGTGGGAAAATGGTGGCACTATCTTCATTCAAAAATAGAAATGCTTATTTTGGACAACGTTTTCAGGAATTTCCTGCAGTAATTTATTCTTTATGATATCCAGAATCAACTTTGAAAAGTTTCTGAGATTCAACATCTACCTTATTTGCGGCTCTTCTCCTTGTCTTGTAGGAGTATTTATTACCTCTTTCCTAGTTACCAAAGGATCTTCTTTCTTCCAAACCTTTCCCCTTTGACCTTCTCAAAGAATCATTTAATCTTTCAGATATGTGATCATGTGCAATTTTATAGTTGGTCAATAATAATAGCAAATTAGAGAGAGTGAAGACAGATAAATAGATGTAGGAAGAAGAAATATTATTCTAATACAGAATTATAAAATACAGGATTTATACAGTTAATATAAAATACCAGTTGAATCAACATATATTAAAACTTTCTTTAGTTTAGAAGGAGTAGGATGAGATGCGAGCAGAATGGGGTCACAGTGAGGTCAGAATGATTATGTCAGTGATTCCTGTCATGTTCTATTGTGCTCCACTGGAGATATCCTGGTTGGGGCCAAAACTCTAGCTGTTTCCAGAAATAATGCTTATTTGAATGCTGCTTGCCCTGTGGCTCATCTCAGTTTTGTGTGTTCATACATGTTGTCTAATATCTTTTCAATCAAGCACCTAAATATTTCAAGAATCTTCTGAGACATAAAATACACTGCTCAAATACCTATAATAGTGCTTCATGGCCTGCTTCATTACCTTTGTTTTTATTCAGAGCTTTTTCATTCTCTTTTAAATCCTAGTGAATTTTGTGTACATTATTATTTTATTTTTTGGCTTTACAACATATGTCCTTTGACTTATAAAGCTGGTCTTTTACTACCCTGTGAAATGCACAATCCTGTGTGGTTATTATTTCACTTTCTAATCCCTTCACCTGGATCATCCCTTTCCTGCTCTCCACTATTTATTGAAACTCTGATCATCCTTTGAATTGCAGATCAAGGACCCCTTCTTGTACAAAGGCTTTCACAATATTATAGTCTACACTTTTCTCTGTATTTCTCTTCCTTGACACTCATTTGACATAGTTCAAAATGTAATTGATCATGAATTATTTCCCCCAGATGGTTTTAAACCTACTTTCTAATTTCTAGTCAAAGTGCAAATGCCTTAGTGAAGAGATAAAATCTTACAGGCTGGAGAATTTTAGAAGGGATAGACATAGGTTTATCTACTACAAACCTTTCCTTGACACAACCTTGCTATTCGACAACATTCTATTCAAGATGCCTTTGTTTGCCTTCCCATGACTGAAGCACAAAGTTGGTGTTTTATTCATTCTTACCTTGTGAATACTTGGGTATAACTTCTTTAAACTAGCTACTGAACTGTACACATCTAATTTTTTTAATAAAGATTTTATTTATTTATTTATTTGAGAGAGAGAGAGAGAAAAAAACAGCATGAGAGGGGATAGGGTCAGAGGGAGAAGCGGGCTCCCCGCCGAGCCGGGAGCCCGATGCGGGACTCGATCCCAGGACTCCAGGATCATGACCTGAGCCGAAGGCAGTCACTTAACCAACTGAGCCACCCAGGCGCCCTGTACACATCTAATATTGTCACTGAATTTGAGCTATCTTTCCTCGGGTGACGCATTTGAGTTGTATTGTTTTTCCTTGAGAGGCTCTGTCAGAGTCCTCTTCTCAAAAAAAAAAAAAAAAAAAATACAAAGTTTGTTTCATTAGTATAGTAAGCCCCCAGTGATGGCTGCACCTACGGTATGGGATTGGTGGGGAAGGGGCAGCTAAAAATAAAAATTGAATCTTAATTCCAGAGAAGTATACCAGGAGAAGCAATTATATTTGTGCAAAAATTCCCAATGCATGGTTTGTATTCTCATTTTTTAAATATTCTTGATGCCTGCATATAAAATCTCCTTATATCCTTTTGCTTTCATTCCTTAACGTAAGTTTCCATTTAATTTAAGTTTTCTTCATCTCAGAGCATTATCTATATGTTGTTAATATATATGCCAGAAAATTCACTCTGGTAGACATGTTATTATGTCCAAAGGGTCACAAACACTTAAAACCATCCCTGAAGGCGTGCAGGTGCACTGAATAGTAAGTGCAAACGCTCCACGTGCTCCAAATACCCAGCTGCAATTGGATGCAGTTGAATATGATATAGGCCAGTGGTTTCCGTGTCTGAATGCAGCCGTGGCAGAACATTGGGAAGCATTGTGCAATGCAAGTGCACGCTAGAGGATTGCTACTTCAAAGCTGCCACGGTTTGACTATTTGATGGTATTATAATAACTTCCTCTTCAAAATGTGCTTTCCACCTATCAAAAGCAGACAGAATGGTATTTCACAACTGAAGTAAAATCTGCAAGCCTGATTGGCAGTGGATCAACCTAAAAATATATAGGTTTCTCTCAGAGTTTTTTTATTATGAGAACTATGTTTCCAAATTCTGATTCCTTATGGCCAATTATTAGGAAATAATTTTAAGTTTCTGGAGTTGTATATCTAGTGTTTAGTCACTGTATCGCTGCCAACATGTAAACAGGCATCCTCATAAGATGAGCACATCAGCATATTATCACAAGATTCATGGTCCCTCTTACGTTAAAAAAATAAAGGAAGCAAAAACACATCGTACACGTGTGTATTTGTGTATCAGTTACTCGATTAGTAAAAACAATTAGGTTCCTGTGCACAAGAAGCACGGGAAATACAATGCAATAGACGAAAGATCACTTTGCTCAAGTAAAGTGGTTGGTTCTCTGATGCCACATTTTCCCTAACCCTTTCCTTTTCCTTCCCTGCACGAGGGATGCACCAAGCTTATTAAAAATTGTGCTAAAATTAAGCCTGGCAGTCATGTGAACACTAACAGGAAAAAAAAAAAAAAAGCATGTGATAAAATTGTAATGTATTCCTTTCTTTCTTATTCTGACACAGGGGAAAAAAGTTTTGAGACAACTTTCCAACACTGTATCTAGAAATAATATTGAAAGTGAAATTTTTACCCCTCTCAGAGAGCAAAATCAAAAGGTTTATTTTTAACTAATGGGCTAGTAAATGGAACATAGAAATCATAAATGGAAATTATTTGAATGAATGTAGATTAAGGTGTCATTTATATGGAATGATTCACTCCATCATCATAACAAGTGTAAGGAGTTTATAGGATGGTAAAGGAAAGTAAGTGAATTATAATCAACCGCCAAAAAAAGAAAGAATTGTTTATGTTAGAAAAGTGTCAGTTCGGGCGCCTGGGTGGCTCAGTTGGTTAAGCGACTGCCTTCGGCTCAGGTCATGATCCTGGAGTCCCGGGATCGAGTCCTGCATCGGGCTCCCTGCTCGGCGGGGAGCCTGCTTCTCCCCCCTCTCATGTGCTCTCTGTCTCTCTCATTCTCTCTGTCTCAAATAAATAAATAAAATCTTTAAAAAAAAAAAAGTGTCAGTTCACAGGATCGTGCAAATTATATCAACTCACTGCAAGGAAAATTTTATTAGAGATCTGTTGGACTGTATTCTGATGAGATTTCTATTTTAGCATCGATACTTTTTATCTGATATGTTAGAATATATTTGGATTAAATTGTAATTTGTCGCAATCATAAGGGAGTATGTGTACATGTGTGAAACTGAGTGTGTGTGCTGAAGAACAGAAAAAGACAGCGAAAACAAACTGTTCTTATACCAGTGAAACCTTTCAGTAGAAAACTGGTACCCAGAAACTGCCAGTCGAAGGTCTTGGCTTGTCATTGTTCGCTGGTGGATAATCTGTGATGGGTACCTAGTTTAGATTCTGTAGAGTTAATCTCCAAAACACCAGTGCCAGCCATAAATAGAGATGGGTGCCTGCTCTTTGCTTTTCCAGACAGCTAATTAGGTGTTATGAAAGCTTACGTTGGTGAAAGAAAGTAAATTAGAAATAAAAAAGAAAAATGAGAACGAATAAAAAATGGACTTCCATTTATAGAGTTGTCTACTTGGAAACAACTCTAATTTTAAGATGCTGTTAGAAACAGTAGCAACCACCACACTAAGAGAATAAAACTATTCCTATTTAAAGCTGTTTACAAAGCAGAAATAAAACCATTTTGTTGACAGTCAAAAAGCAGAGCAAACTCTGTCTCTCAAATGCCCCTCCCTCATAACCACAGTATTTTAGAACCTCCTCATTGATGCCCTGACTTGTGGATTTTGGTTTTCGGATTTCTATGACACCGACATTTATTTCTTCGTTATAAAAAATTAAATCAGATGCATATGTGAAACTCTTATGCTAGAAACTATATGCATGTTTTTGTACAAATATGTGGGCTCCAGAGGCAGCAAGCAAGTTGAAACTAGGGGGAGGAAATCCTTTTATGTTTTCTAATATCTCCCCTAAGTAGTAACAAATTAGTAGCCAAGTATCTCTCTTTGGGTAGTGTGGTATGGTGCTTTGAAGACAGGGAAAATAAGCTTAATTTCTGATTTGTGATAAATTCCTGCCTGAGTGAGAGAGAGAATAGAATAAATAGGTAGATTTACTCTGGACTAAGAAATTTTATGGGGACTGGCTCCTTGACATGTTCCCTTTACAGTGGACACCACTGAATCATAACGCACAAGGATTGTTTCCCCTGACTTTTCCCAAAATAATCATGTTTAGCTAAGGCTCCCTTAATCTTTATTAGTCCTTGCTGGTTTAAATAGTGCTTTGGCTTCAAATTTTAATCTTATACATAGTAATCTTTGGCACCTTTTACCCGTCGTTGAGATGGCTATGCATCCCTAATGATATAGTGACATTACAAGGTGAAAATCACATTGTAAACATTAAGTTATGGACACCTTTGTGGAAGATTGTTAAAACCCAATAATGTAAGAGTAGGTAGTTTGATGTTTTACCTAAATATTTTCTTTCCTCACAGAGATGTACCTTCCACAATGACAGTTCCTTTGGAGGTGTATTTTGGCACCAAACGATTGCTTGCCTAATATCGCTAAGATTAAGTTATTAAACTGCTTAGTCTAGGTTAAAAAGAGAGAGCTTT
Organism: Neomonachus schauinslandi; assembly: GCF_002201575.2. Taxonomy (NCBI): domain Eukaryota; kingdom Metazoa; phylum Chordata; class Mammalia; order Carnivora; family Phocidae; genus Neomonachus; species Neomonachus schauinslandi. Next base: position 47,238,725 of record NC_058405.1, on the reverse strand, counting down.
CAGATATGTCAGCAAATATAAATATGCAGATTTCAGACATCTCTATGTCTAAATCAATTTGAATTACATAAAATTCTAAAATCAGGGGTAGTCAAGTTGTTGATCCAGTCATGGATTTCATACCTACAGTAGGGCAAAGGGAAGGATTAAAATGTCATTGGATATTTGAAATAGAAAGACTTATACCTATATATGTACATTATATATGTAATGTTCTATATATAAAATGTGTATATATATATGTGTGTTTTATATGTATTTATGTTATCTCCTAAGCTATGAATATAGAACTTTCATTTTATTGATTCATCTGTATTTCTCTTATGACAATTACTGATAGTAAATTTTCAGGAATGCATTGGTTATACATTTGAGTTTTAAAATTTTGTTTGGACTATGTCCTGGTGAAAACTCAAAAATTTTTTTAAAGATTTTATTTATTTGACAGAGAGAGAGCACAAGTAGGGGGAGTGGGAAAGGGAGAAGCAGGCTCTCTGCTGAGCAGGGAGCCAGATGTGGGGCTTCATCCTAGGACCCTGGGATCATGACCTGAACTGAAGGCAGACGCTCAACCGACTGAGCCACCCAGGTGCCTGAAAGCTCAATTTTTTACCGCCTCCACCCCACACACAGGTCTGTGTGTGTGTGTGTGTGTGGTTTATTATACAGCTGAATTGCAAGCACTATAGTCATTTGAGTGACTTTATGTCTTTTGCAAAAATATCATATAAATTAAGATTACAAATTAAAATAATTAAGATGACTGTGTTTAGATCCCTCTCTTTGAGAGCTTGTGTAATAGTCAGACATGGTAATAGGAGTATAGAAAATTCTTAATACTAACCAAGTATTTAAATTTATCAGATTGTCACATGATTCTTCAAGGAATCATACATTTTAAAAATGAGACACTGTAAACTTTCCCTATAGGCAGAACTGCCCAGAGTCCCAGCTGTTGGCCTTCAGGATAGTTTTCTCTTTGCAAAGTAAGCATGCTTATCTCTCAGTTTCTCATCTGCATACCGTTTGGATTATGCCCTCTTTTTTGGCAAAGGGTGCATTCTGTGAAAGGGTAATCATGTTATATTGAGGGAAGGGTGAAAATGGGCATAAATAATTTCTTTGTAATCCCAGATTGGTCCAGAAGAAAAAAGTGAATCTCGGATCAATTATGTTTACCTTGATTTCTTCTATCCAGGGTCTCTGAATTTGTTTTCTGATACAAATATCTAATCTGTGTTAATAGCGGCTGTCTATATAATTTGCTTCATTTTCATTTCTGTGGCATATAATTCAGCATATCTATTCTGAGTCCATTGTGCCTAAGGTACAGGAAGAAGTTTGATTATTTACCTTGTAGCTCTAGGTCTTGAGAAAATACTCCACACTATTATTTTTATGATACATACTTAGTTTATTGAGGGGATCTTAAACATGTATAATAGAAGGTACACATGAGAGAAACCCTCCTGCACAGCTACCCCCCCCCCTTCACTTAGCTTTCCTTCTTCCCTCATTTTTTTTCTTCTATGTTTCTCATTTTGTTTATTTTTATGTCTGGATGGTCATTCATTATATACTACCTAAGTCCCTTTTTCGTACCTACCTATTCATCTGTTTATTTATGTTCCTCCAGAAATAATTTCACTTTCTCATAAATTCTTATTTGACCCTTGGCAGTAATAGTTCACCTTTTGCTCATAGTTTCTGCTGCTTGTACAAAAGTATCCATTAGATTTTCTTCACTGTCTGGGAATTGCTACCATCGAAATTACAGTGTAATCAGAAGGTGAACAGCTTAAAATGTATCATAATCAATACGTAGAATTTGCTCCCTAGGTTGTGACATAAAGGAGTCAGGTAAAAAGCTGCAGATTTTCAGCTGTGAAATGCAGTCATTTCATGTTGATGGTTTCAAATTCAAGGTCGATTTATACTCTCATACATCTGCATTATTCTATCTCTTTCACTCTCTTCTTAAATTCATATTGAATTCATGCAGTGCTAGGCTCCCCAAATTGCTGAAATTGAAGACCAGTCAATATTGGAATATAAAACTATGTTAGCATATTTCAAAGAGAGTGTACGCGTTATAAATAAGTTTTTTAAAAGTCATGACTCTAAAAGACACAAAATTATTATCAAATGAAACAGATAGTGAAGTTTTCTACTGTATTTTTGGAGGATAAAATTGGTTGAATGAAATGATACATATTTCTCTTCTAACTCAGACTGACACAGTTGTAGAGGTTATATTTATAATTCCCATTCAGAATAGGTAGAGAAAACAAATACCTGATATTAAAATTTTCTTATATCTGTTTTTTAAATGTCTGCTCGACCTTAAATCCGCACAGGAAGGCCTCTGAGAAAATTTCTATGTCTAGATTTTTCTGCCACTCTTTATGTCCATCTGCCTAACAATCTTCTAAGGCACAGATAATATTTGTGTCTCTGGGTGTGAATATTTGAGTTCAGCTTGAGACTGCCTGTCACCATTCTTACCTGTATTACATAATAAACTTAACATATTTCATTCATTGTAAATATATTTTTTTGAAAACATGACAAAATTAAAATAGAGGTGAGCTACCTGAATACATTTTTAACATTTCACAGATATGAATGACACATGGTGTGAAATACCACAGTATTTTTGTTCTGTCAAGACACCATTCTGATTTCTTTCTAAAAAAATTTTAATCTCATAAGAAATTCTTTTATCCTAAAACCTTTTGAGATAAATCAAGTTGTGGTTTATTTTTTTTTTCTTTTTTGGATAAGGAATTATTTATGTGTTTTAAATATGAACTCAGATTTTATATCTGACTTTACAAATTAACTATATAAATTTACTATATAAATTGCTGTTAAATTCAGTTCTTTCTATTTTAAATATCTCTCATGTATTTTTGGGGGGTGGGGCTTGCACAGGACACTGTGAATTTGTAGGGATCCTCTCACATCAATTAAATGGCTATCCCAAGGGTTCCTAAATGTGTAGGGAATTCTATTCCCATCACACAGAGGTAAATTGTAAATATCCTCTCCTGGAAAAAAAAAAAAAGTCCCTGATTTAAAAAGAACCATTAAACATAAAGGGAAACAATCATTTGTAGATGAAAGGGCCAAGTGGGAAGATGTAGTTAAAAGTTATAGTTTAAAATATTGGTATTGGTGGAATTATGCAGCTGTTGTCATAATGAAGGAATTTTCTTTCATGTTTTCTGTTCAGCATCTTTGAAATAGGGATCATTAAAGAATGCTTTATTTAGATTCTCTGTATGCCTATTGGCAAAAGAGAGAAGCAAACATTCTCACAGAAAACATTATCATTTAAAATAGGAAATCATGAGTTGTCATTCATCTGAACTGTATCTGTTGACTAAATCCATTTTCACCTACTTACACCAAAAACAAAAAGCTGGAGTGAAGAAAACTGATTACATGATCCATACCCATATCTAATAAAATAGGAATGTGCACTTTTTGACAAGTTTATTCATAACACATTCTGATAGAAAATTCCATTTGCTCCTCTCAGTAGGAAAAGTGGGCTTTTAAAGGAAACCTTTTATTTCATGACTGTCACCAAAATAACAATTACAAGCAAAATAGGGATAAAACATAAAAAAAAAAAAAAGCAGCAGCTTAGGACTTGTTATGGAAATACACGATCTAGTTTTTACCCCGTTATTTGATTTGAAAAATTAATCCTGGTAATCCTTTTTGAAGTTCACTGTTTCCAGAATGGGTTATACAGAACAAAGACTAACTGATATCCTCAGGAGATTAGTTTACAGTGATGTTCTATTCTACTGAGAATGATCCTCCAATGGCCACTTTTTACTTCTTCCCAGGCTATGGGAATTCATTAATATCTAGAGAATAGACTTAAATAAAACCATTGTCTCAACCAGCAGGTTTATGCAACCATCCTGAAATGTTTTAATTATTGTTTTCTTTTCCTTTTTAATTAAGAGACCAGAGGTCAAACAAGCCCACTGAGAGCTGATCGCAGCCTCAGTAGAAATTTAAAAGCAACCCTAATGATTGGATTTGCTGTTTTCTTTTTTGTTTTACAGAACCAGAAGAGTGCATTAATTGCACAGATGAATGCCGAGTGCTTGGTCATTCTGACAGGTGTTGGATGCCGCAGTTCCCTGCAGCCAATCAGGCTGAAAATGCAGATTACCGCACAAATCTCTTTGTACCCACAGTTGAAGCTAATGTTGAGACTGAGACTTACGAAACTGTGAACCCCACTGGGAAAAAGACTTTTTGTACATTTGGAAAAGACAAGCGAGAGCACACTATTCTCATTGCCAATGTTAAACCTTATTTAAAAGCCAAACGTGCCCTGAGCCCTCTCCTCCAAGAGGTCCCCTCAGCATCAAGCAGCCCAACCAAGGCATGCATGGAGCCTTGCCCCTCAACAAAAGGCTCTCTGGATGGTTGCGAAGCAAAACCAGGAGCCCTGGCCGAAGCAAGCAGCCAATACTTGCCCACTGACAGTCAGTATCTGTCACCCAGTAAGCAACCGAGAGACCCTCCATTCATGGCTTCCGATCCGATGGCAAGGGTCTTTGCAGATGTGCATTCCAGAGCCAGCCGGGATTCCAGCGAGATGGGCGCTGTTCTTGAGCAGCTTGACCACCCCAACAGGGATCTGGCCAGAGAATCGGTGGATGCGGAGGAAGTCGTGAGAGAAATTGATAAGCTTTTGCAGGACTGCCGGGGAAATGACCCCGTGGCTGTGAGAAAGTGAAAAAAAAAAAAAAAGCATTGGCATTTTCTTGTCTCTTTTGTTGATTTAAAAATGATCCCTCCTGGTGACAACCCATTTTACAGGGATGAAGAAAGACCAATGCTGCTTTAAGGCTTTTAGTGAACATCTGAAGTGCCCACAAGTATGTTCTTTTCACTGCTGTTTCTTTTTCAGAGATAACAATGGTTTTGTTTTGACCAAACTTCTATTAGGACAGAATTAACGATGCTGAAAGAGAAAAGAAAGAAGAAAAAGGAGGATGAGGAGGCGAGTTACCTTTTGACAATCTGTTAGGAAGGTATGCAGTGTGAGAATTGAAGTATTTCTGATCACTCTAAGACTGTCCTCCATGATTTATGCTGACTTAACTGTTTACCTATAAACCCCATACAAAGCAGGGTCATAATTTGTGATCTGTGGTGGATTTCTAGCAGTCATCACAGGCTTCTACTTAAAGTCCCGAAAAGACCTTGCAGTAGTCCAAGCTACACCAAACATTAACACATATTTGTGGTAAACATTTCTGTATAAAGTTACCTGCCACACATATAAACATAAAGAACATTCCATATCATTAGTTGAAAAAAAAAAAAAAAAACAACAACTTGGTCATTTGTAAGACACTTCATGTCGTATAAAAGTTAAATGTAAAAAGATATAGTCCATTTTGTCCTGCACACACATAGACTAATTCACTTCATTAAAGGAGAAGAAATTTTAAAAAGGTTTAAAATGCCTCTTCAGCGTTTTAGTGTCCAACAAACATATAAATAACGATGGATAGGTTTTAAATTTGACCTGAAAAATAGTTACCATGGAATGATAATATGCAGAGGAAATTAACATGATTAATATGTTTTATTCATTTGTGGACACTAAAATAGCTCAGGAAAGTGAAAATGTCTTAGACATACACCAATCACATGACCATTTAAATGTGCAAATGTAAGAAGATTCAATGTGTTTACATCAAATGACATATTTTTATTGATTTATTGCAGATTCAGTGCATATGAGCCAAATTGTTGAGTGTATAAGAGCTATATTGTGTATTTTATTAAATTAATATATAGTTGTGTTGCAAAAATATTTGGGCTTATATTGTAAATGGCAAGTGTTGCCTCGGTAGCTGTCGAACTCTATGAGTTTTGTTTTTTTCCTGCTTCCTTTTCCCCATGGAGTGTGGGAAGCAGTGCCTCAGAGCAGAGTCTCTTGTTTAACGTATAGGCTACCAAGTACTACAGTACATAATCTGTTCAAAATGTGTTTGAGTGAGCTGATGGAGCTAACTGAAAGGTCAAAAAAGACATCCGTCAGTCATGGTTATGTGCAAGTCCTTGTAGAAGCTTTCATTAAAGTCACGCTAAATCACAAGAGTTACATTTGTACCAATACCTGAAACTTGTTCACGTTTTTCCAATAACATCCAGCTTCTGCCTATGTAGATATCATGATGTTGATTGATTTCTCAAAAGTATCTTAAGTGGTTCAAGATGTGTGTCCCCGTTATATTTCAAAACCATGAGAAATGCTTTAATGCATGTGTGGTACCAACACAGGTTCCTTGCATTGTGTAGGTGTTTCAAGAGGTCTGGGTCTTAACGAAATGTTTTTCCTTTTCCTCAGTGCTCTTCTGCCTCTTTTTATTGGTGTCCTTTGAGAACAATACACCTTCTCTTCCTTCGTTTGGTTACACCTTTACTTGTGACATTTAGCAAGTTTCAAACTTACTTCCGTATGAGGCTAGGAAACCTCAAATTTCAGGAATTGGGAAAAACAAAATTAGCACTTGCAGAAGTAGCAGCAGATGGGAAAATGCCTTGATTGACATTTTCCTTCAGCGTTTAAAATTTTTGGCATTTTACAGCTTCATGACAAACAGTTTCCAGCCCATACCTTAGAAAATGTGGTGCTGAGTTAAATAAAGGCTGTTTGTGCGCTGGAGCAGAAAAAATGCGTTATTTGCAAACTGGTGGAGAATTCTGTGCCTTCTTTTCTGGCCACCAAACCAGTGTAGAAACAGCGTAAATGTCATAAAATCATTATATTAAAAACAAAAGCAAAAGCAAAAACAAACGTTGAACTTTTAGAATTGTTTTGTAATTCTAAACCTCAAAAAATTCAACCGAAAATATTTCCGTCAAATGCCGTCAAGATTTTAGACTGTACCTCGTTTGCAAAACTGCTTTGAAAGGGAAGAGTGGACAAGTCCCATCAGCCTTATTCTCTTGAGAACTCTATTTGGTTCCTAGTAACAGCCTTTCCAAAGCTCTACTCTTGGTTTTTATTACTCATCAATGTTTAAATTAGAAAAGAAGGGATCTTGTACACGTGAAACCTAATTGACTCTCTATATTTTGGACAATTTATGTATCTGAAATGTGTTGTCTCTGTTATATGATGTTATTTTTTTTTTTTGCCAGGAGACTACAGGTTGATTTAGCTTGATAGCTGAAATTTGATGGAAAACTAATTTCCATTGAGTCTTACCAAGTGTTGCCTCTCTCTGACTAGACAGATACAATCTAAGGCAGTAAGTAAATGAAATCAACAAAGAGAGTAGGTTTTATTTTTAAAACATTCTTAACACTGAGTAACCAGTTGTTCAATTTACTATATGTGTCTGAAGACATTAAAACACTATAAGATTTTAAGAATTGGTTGTGCCAATGTGTGAGGGATTTATCTTTAGGCTCTCTGTTGCCGGTGATTTACTAGCGTTAGCTGTTTAACACATTATCTGTATTTAGTAGTGATTATTTATTTACAAGTTGGTGGTAATTCAGCAGTCAGGACTGCAAGCTTTTATAGTTGAGTTGAGGGAATCTCGCCTTTATTCATTTGGCTGGCGACTGACTTTATCACAAACCTCTGGTGCTTGGCTTCCGAGGAAGTCTGTGAGATGCCAAAATCACCCCTCTAAGGAGCAACTTGCTCTGAGGGGTGATGCATGATCAAACAGTGATATTTCAAGGGGTTTCAGCATAATTCAGAATGTGGAAAAATTGTCTTAATTCACATCCTCCAAATACTAACCACTCAGAAAACCCCACACATTCAAAAAAGAATAATTTGATAATACTTTGTCTTTTAGGTCCTTCAATAACTGAAGTCAAGCACAGAATAAGAATTTATAGACATTTTTGTAAGAAAATCAAAAAGTTCTAAACATCATTTACTGGTGAATTAAAAATAGTCAGTTACACAACCATCTTTTCATTAAATGTTAATGAAAGATCTTTTCATCAAAGTTAAAAGTAGTGAGAATCAGTGTTAGTTATACCTATACCAAAGTAAACATTAAAGAGACATATCATGCAATTTTAAGGAATGCTTTCATATTATTTCTTAACCTTACATACTTACCTTTATTGCAGGCAATATATAAGGATTGGCTCACTACTCCATGAATTAATTGAATTCCTGGTTGGGAAATTGACTTTGTTTCATTTTCCCAAGATCTTGTAAAACATGACTTCCCTTTAAAGGATCTAGGCAGTGCTCAATTTAAAAAATAACACCATAAAAAATAAAGTCATGTAGTAATAGAGCAGTATGCTTTATTAGAACTAGGTTAAAAGCTGTTTGTTTCCTAATGGAGTAGAAGTTGTTGAGGTCAACAAGTAGACTGAGGTCTGGCATATATATGCCCACTCATTATTGTCTAATTATATTCTTTTGACAACAGACAGCATTTATCACAGCATTAATTCAAATGAGAGTTTTGGCTATCAAGATGTGTTCATTTGAAACATAATTGAATGAGACCTGATTAAAGTCTGACTTTCCTGGCCCCAGTGTTTTGCAGGTTGGCTATTCCCATGTATCAGCCCCATCATTCTATAAGGTTCTTAGCTGCTGCACCAAGCAATTGGTGAACAAGGACAACAACAACAACAAAAGCAGCATACATTGTATGGATTTATCTCAACGCTATTGTTTAATGGCTGTGTTTAACGTGACCTATCTGGAAAATGAGGACTCCGAATAAAAAGCTATTACTAATAGTGGTGTTGCCTTCCCTTGAATTCATTAACACAGACGTGGTGTGTTACACAGTGTACCACAGGGACCCTCGTCATAATTATTTTGGAAAGCAACTGTGGCATCACGACAGTTTTGCTAGTTATTTGTTTACCGGTAAAATAAGGTTTCTTAAAAATTTGTTTAACAGTAATGTCACTAGATTCTCAGCAAGAATGGGTTAACAGTCTTTCAGATAGCTTTGATAAGTTGGCTAGTCAAGTAATTACCATGGAGTCATGACCTAGACACTTGTGACTTCTAATAGCTACAGTTGGTTTGAAAATAATTTGGTATAAGGACCGAAAGGACTTCAGGAAAGTCCTTTCTTAAAGCTTTCTCACACATGATTGATGAAAACACATATTTATAAATAGAATTTTAAAGTAAATACATATTTATCATGGTATCTTAAAATAATAAGCCTCTCTTCCCAGTCATTCAACAAATATCTACTGAATTGCTAGTGTGTTTGCCCTTGTCTACTATGCCCCAGAAGTAGACAGTAAACAAAGCAGTGGTCCCTGGGTCACAGTCTGGTGGGAGAAACAAATAGGTAAGTTCCAATACACCTTGCTCTTTATATAAATTGGATTGGGTTGTTTGCATCTTTCCTTAGTTTCTCCATATATCCTTATTTCACTGTCTCATTCTCAGTGAATGGCATCTCCTAAATTAAAAAACAAAACAGAACAAAACAAAACAGAACAATCTGCCCATTTGGATTTTTCTTTATTTTAATTTTCTTCTAACAGCATAATATATATCAAGAAGCATGCAAGGCTTTTCCACATTTCAGATCTTTATGGTTTAGGCTTATTGGGATAGACTAAATGGCTTATATATTTATTCTTTTGCTCATTTATTTGTTGAATTCTCTGTTTCTTTTTTATTGAACACCACTTAGGTGCTATATAAGGATCCTAAGTTACAAAGAACTAAGCCAATTACAATCACGTTGCCCTCAGAGTACCTGTAGTTTGTGCCCAGGTGATATACACTAACATTATCTTTTTTTGTACACTATTATCTTTTCATAACGAAAATAATTTCTTTTAAGAATAGCAAAAGCCATATGCCTACCATGCCATTCATCGCTTTCAAGGGTGAGGGTAGAGCAAGTCGTTAATTGGCTCACCTGAACCATCTGACAAGGGGTGAGGGAACACCGAGTCATTCAAATGAGGAACCCTATCTGGCAGTGCTACAATTAGAAGGAAGTCATGAATGGGACATATATTACAGGCTTACGTCATGTCAATAAGCTATTAAGTCCCTCAAATTACACTTTTTTAAGTAGATATGCCCACAAAATACAATTATTTGACAATGGTAGAGAACAATTCTTTGTAGGATATGAAGAGAATGAATTCTTAAAGGTCACTATAACATCAATACAGCACACAGAAATTGATCAGCAAGTTAATGGACCATCCTCAAACTCTTTATTATGTGCTTTTGGAGATGGTTGCAAATGGTTCACCAAGGAAATATATCATTTTCTGTTCATTTTAGATACTAATAGTATTGAACAACCCATTGTACACTAGGGATTAAATTCTCAGTATTTTTCAAAGAGGGTGCAGCTTCTGTTACTGTTTCAGAAAGAGTTATCAAATATTTCAGAAAGAGTTATCAAAAAATAACTTTATTTTTTTCAAACTACTTTAAATGGTAATGAGTATCTTACAAGGACTGATTGAGAGAGGGAAGGTTTCAGTGAACTTTTACAAATTTTGTATCACAGAGGTTGACTTATCACCCATTAGGTCAAGATAGGTATTCTGGTTTTTGTCTTACAAGTGAAACATTTCACTTTGAGAGGAACAACTTATTACTTGTTCCACTTCCTTTTTTCTTATACATATTACATTATTGATAGCATTTTTATAAACTAAATTTTGATTAAGACATATTTTAAAATCTACTTTCCTGAAGTTACTTTCCTGAATTTGACATAACTTCAGTCAAATTATTTCTTATTTTTCGAAGATCACTAATAACAAACAAAACCAAATTTAGAAGTCTTTGTTTCCCTTATACAGATTATCATTACATTTATATTTTTAAATATTGGTATTCAGCACTAATTATATGAAAATTGTGCTTGCTTCCCTAAGGGTTTACAGGATCAGGCCAATCAAATAAAAGAACGATTACACAAACCTAAATTAATACTGATAAGTTCTGTTTGTAGAGAACTTTCCAATTCACAGAGCACTTTCACAAATTTCAAGACATTAAAGAATTAAGGATTCTAAAACTCAAAATGGTAAAAGGACTTACCCAAAGGCAATTAGCTAGGAAGTTTTAAACCCACACTTGAACTAAAAGTTCGGTGCTTCTGCTTGTTCCAGATTTTGTGATTTCTGCAGTCCTGCCCTATTTAATATCTTACATCTTTAGTATCTTAAATTTATTATCTGAAAAAATAAAACTATTCCAGTAATATACCTTCCCCTTTAAGTTGACAGGCATGTAATTTAGATAGTCTCTATGTTAATAGTTCATAACAGTATTAAATGATTTGAAAAGCAGAGAATAGGGATTGTAGTCTCCAAGTAAAAGACATCATAAGAATCATGCCTCTCTTAAGATTGCTCTCAAGTTTTTGTTCCCATCTATAAAAATGTTTCACAACATCGGTGGTGAGTTCTCCAAAATATTCTTTTTTTTTTTTTTAAGATTTTATTTATTTATCTGACAGAGAGAGAGAGACAGCGAGAGAGGGAACACAAGCAGGGGGAGTGGGAGAGGGAGAAGCAGGCTTCCGGCTGAGCAGGGAGCCCGATGCGGGGCTCGATCCCAGGACCCTGATATCAGGACCTGAGCCAAAGGCAGTCGCTTAACCAACTGAGCCACCCACGCGCCCCTCTCCAAAATATTCTAAACTAATATTATGGGATATTAGTTTTTCTGTGAACTTGGTATATAAAAACAATGATACAGACTATATTGAATCCCTTGAATCATGAAGTTTGGCATATACTGAACTAATGAGAAAAATAATTGGTTTCTTTTAAATAATCACATAAACTCTAATAATACTAAGAAGACGTTTAAAATATTACACCTATATATATGGATTAATATACACATATAAAGGCATGAGAGTTGACTACTTTCAAAAGCCGGTATCACAAAATAAAGTTGAGAGGGAATTTAAGCAGTAGCAATATGGCTAAGTGTTGAACAACACGTTTCTTTTTTAATCTATGACTTGCCACATCCACACTGGATGTGATCAGATGAAAAAGAGAGCTTGCAGTTGCTATCAGAGTCATTTTCAGGCTGGTTAATCAAAAGTGAAGTTGTTCTGATTCTGCCTGAATTTAACTTACTAAAATGTTTAATATTTCTCTACAATTTACAGAAAACCAGCTTTATTTTCAAGAGGTCCAGAAATAAATTTTAATAGCCCTTTAACACTAATCAGCTATTTTATATTTTGAAAATCTAAATTCAAATAAGTGGGGTATAATATTCATTCGTTTTATTGATCTGCTGACTATCTCAGTATTACCTCTTTAGCAATATTAAATCATATTTTGATAATATTCTTTCTTACACTGAAGTTGAGAGACTGTCTTCAATATAATAATTTGTTTTGAGATAAGATTTTTAAACTGTTATCCTTTCCTTATTAAAATTTGATTTTTGTCAATATTTGTAGTATCAAACATTATAGTATCAAATAGCTGTCTTGCATGTGGCTATTCTCTTATTTTCATCCTTATTTCATAATTTTCTCTCAAAATCATCTATTATTTCCACATTAAAAGGGTTTATATATATATATGTGTCTTCATGGTTATGGATCAACTATGGAAATAGTGATGTGTTTCCTAATAATTACATCAATGTGAAAAGTGTCCAAGCTGCTTGGGCCAAGAGTGAACCTATAAGAAAACTGATAATATTTTTTAGATGTAACCTACATGGAGTGTTAAAATGGACAAAATGCATAGTAAAATATAACAGATATATGTAAAGTAGTAAATAGGTTAAGATGCAGGATCTTAGTTAAAAAGCTTTATGTGAGACTGCCTAGCTATTTCATTGAAAGGTTGAAAAAGAGAAAGTGAATCATCTCACTCAATTATTATTAATTCCTATACGCTAAGAAATTCTCATTTTAATATCTCATGTGAAATGGTTGGCTTTGATTGAAGATAAGAAAAGACCCTTACCTCTGAGATTATGTGCTTATGATTTCTCAATCTGCCTTTATTCCCCAAACACCTCTGAAATTCAACTACTATACATATTTCATCATTTCTTCCATTTTGGATAACTACTAAAATTTACTTTCTGTTCATAGTCCAGAGGAGGAAAAGAAATAAATGAATGGGTCAAATGTGGCTTCTCTGGTGATTCTCCTCCTTAGAATGTGACATCCCAATTCAATTCAACACTCATTTGTGGAGCATGTATCGTGTTTTTGAATACAATGGAGCATACACATATTAATAAAATGTGGTCTTTGTCTCTATAGAATTTAAAATATGCTGGGAAATGAAGATATTTACCCAAATACAGATTGTAGTTGGTACCATGAGAGAAGTGCAAGTTGCAGTGGACAAAAAAAGAGAGAGAGAGGGAGAGAGAGAGAACAAGTACTTTCAGCTGAGGAAAAGAGCCATGGAGGGAAGGAATCGTTGCAGCTTCTTGGAGAAAACAGCATTCGGATTGAGCATGCAAGGTGGGACAGGATTTTGGCAGTGGGGATGTACAGGAAATGCATTCTGGAAGAAGACAGGCAGTGTGTGCAAAAACATCGAAATGAAGTCTGAATATTTTCTGATTAGAAAGTTAGGAAGGGTCAGAAAGGTGGGTTAGGTCAAGCTGGGAATTATAGTGAATGCTGAGCTTAGGAGATACCACTTGAATCCAAGGAAGGAAGTCCAAGGAAGAGGAGGCTCGAGGACACCTGAATTAGGTTCACAAGCTGGGAGAGCTCTGTGAAAGTTTTGCCAAGGGGAATGCGAATTTAGGAAAACATTGGGACAGCTTGCTGCTGCCTGGTGATCCATTCTTTATAAGATGCTGGCTAATAGCACCTTGTTCTTGAGGCAGATCCAACTATCTAGAGGCAGTGCCAACTTTGCTGAATCTTGCAATTCTCAGCTTCAAGCCCTCAGCAGAGTATTTATGTGTATATTTCCAACTTCCCAGAAATAATTCTTCCTTTGAAATCTGTAATCATGTTGGATGTTTTGGGAGACAAAGAGAGACAGCAGAGAAAGACAAAGATCAAAAGCATGGATGATTTTCATCCCTGGAAAAGTGGTTTTTTAACATTTTCAGATTCTCCAAGCATCTTCTGGCTATCTGCTGTGTGAATTCTGTTGGGCAGAATAATTCTATTCCTAAGAATTTTTGTCTGTGTCTGCTGTCCCAGGAACCCCCAGGCTGACAGAGGTATCCTGTCTTATTGCTTCCATGATGTTCTATGCATATCAGTAGAGGAGCTTATAATTACTGATTATTTGGACACTGAAATAGGGAATAATGACTTAGATTAGTGATCTCCACCTGGGGGGCAGTTTTGCCTCCAAGGGTTATTTGGCAGTATCTAGAGACAATTTTGGTTGTCCAGAGGTAAGGGAGTTGGTTTGCAACTAGCACCTAGCAAGCTACTAAACGTCCTGCAATTCACAGTATGGACCTCTGCAACAAAGACTTACCCCATCAGAAATGTCCAAAATGCCCAGGTTGAGAAATCCTGCCTCGGAGAGAAAGGACGGAGTTAAGAAAAGAGGAGTGAACAACACTGGGCCTTGAATAATGGGCATTGAATACTAAGTGGATTGACATATCTTCTTCCATAGTTTTGAGAAAAGTCCTGGAAAGTCTTCTAAGTTACTGAGCATAGGGCTTATGTTCAACTTCTTCAGGAACAGTCTGCTCGGGGAGGTGGGCAGGGCCAGTGCCTTCCTGCAGCTGCAAATACCATCTCAGGCTCTAATCAATACCAACACCACAGATAATTGGAGGAATCTCCATGGAATGAAAAGAAAAGGTGTTGCTTGGGATGGCCATTTGCTTTCCTTCTTTGAAGCGTTTGGAAACTGATTTCCTAAGAAGGGCAGCTAAAACAAAATCCCCCAGCTGTATAGGGAGGGAAGAGAGATGCCTCTGGGACCATCTTGAGAGTCTTGTCTCTTGGTGCCTTATAGGTCAATTGGCATGATCAACTTAGCCTCCAACCTCAAGTCATCTGTCCTTAATGTGTATGTAGAATCTGTCTCTACCATGACACTGGGAGTTTGGGGGAGCCAGATACTAGAAAAGGTGATGACGGTGGGAGGCGGATCAAAGAATGGCAATGTTCAAGCAGAAGCTAGGTGACCATAAATATGCCCGGATGCTGTGGAATGAATGCTTCCATTGATCTCTTAGGCATCTTCCTACCGTAAATACTGATTTTAATTCTTTCAAAGTAATATGTGGAATGCCAAAAAATGTCAGATTGACTTTCTAAATGAGGTGAGGGGAAGGTTAGTGCAAATGGTTCCTTAAAAGTTTTATTTCTCTTGACACATTCTGTTTTACCCATCTGTAATGCAAGGTGGGCGGTTCCAATGCACATTTTATGAATTTGAACTTGAAATGACTCTGGTTTAAAAATAATAATGATAATGTGTTAAAAGGGTGACAGGAACTCCAGTGGCAAAGTTGAAAGTCTGCACATTGACAGGCCAATTAATAAAAATAGTCATTACCATAACCAATCCACATTTGAGATTTTATTTGGTATAACTTGGCTAGATGTGCATTAAGCGTGTTAAAAAATAAAGTTATTATACACTGTAGTGAGTGCTGGTGTTACCAATAGACCAGGAAGATGTTGAAAACCACAGCCTCCCACCTCGGAGGGCCTCCTTCCAGTGGAGACTCAGTCACCGACCCAGCTTGTATACAAACTTGCTGGGTTTTATTTATGCTGGAATCACTCCATATTAAAAAACAATATAATTGCTGAAATACCACTACTGTTCAAGCTAATTTACTTCCTAATGGTCTATTTGCATAGTGGAATTTGCATTTTATTTCACAGCAAATGTTATAACTCCACCTGCCCTATTTTAGATAAAACACCAAAACGGAGAGAAAACCAAAACAGTTAAAGAAGAGAATGAGTATAAGAACCGTCTCACTCCTCCGTCCTTACTTGGCAACACCGAACACAGCAGCTGGGAAAGGACATGAAGAATCCTGGTATTTCCTACCCTCACAACTAGTGTACTGACTTTCTGTTTCAATCTTCTCTCTCTGTGTCTTTGCTGTTACAGTTCAATAAAGGTAATTTCCACAGGTGATGCTGAGCCACACAAAGTTCATTGTGAGGGTATATTCATTTTGAGAAATGTTAAAGACAAGTGAGGAGTTACAAGCAGACATCAGATGTCTTACCAAACTTCGACATCACTCCTTCTTGCCTTTTATTGGCCTCAGAATAAAGATGGGGGTGCAAACTGTACATCACAACCTAATATAACAAAGCACTGCTTTCTGACCTACTTCTGTGATCAAGAGCATGAAATTTGGGAATATATGTTCCTTTTTTGTTAAAGCGCATGCATCTTTGTATATATAAATACATTCTTTTTTTTTTTCCATGCTTCAAAGTTCATATCCTAGGGTGAGAGCTGCCATTTTAAAGGTGACTCATTACAGTCATTTAGAGAGTCCCCTAACAGATGGATAGGACTTTGTTTCCCAGGGAACACTGACAGGTTACAATTCTTCACAGCTTTTAATCATTTCAACAAACTATACACATCTGTCAATTACCATATTTGGTAATGTTAATAATACGGCAATCTGAGGGCGACAAAGTGCTGGATTTAAAAAAGAAATTATTCCATAACATTTTTACATAAAGAAAAAGAAAATGTAGGTCAAAATGCATTTGATAGCTTATTTTTTTAATCTGCAGGAAAAGACTACTTTTATTTTCCATAATACATTTCCTATGTAGGTTATTATTCAAAAGAATTCTTTTTTTTTTTAAAGATTTTATTTATTTATTTGAGAGAGAGAGAATGAGAGACAGAGAGCACGAGAGGGAAGAGGGTCAAAGGGAGAAGCAGACCCCTTGCTGAGCAGAGAGCCCAATGCGGGACTCGATCCCGGGACTCCAGGATCATGACCTGAGCCGAAGGCAGTCGTTTAACCAACTGAGCCACCCAGGCGCCCCTTATTCAAAAGAATTCTTAAGCGCTTCATAAATAAAAGCATTAGGGAGAAAACAATGAACATATAAAGAATAAAACAAAAAAAAATATTTTAAAGCACATAATTGAGCAAAGTCTTTTTTCTCTCTGAAAACTTTAATCATTGAATAGAGGTTCCCGCATGAATGGAACTGGAAGTATTTCTAGTTGCAAAGTTACGGAGAGGAATAGAGGATGGTTGTTTAAGGTCATAGGGTGAGCAGCCGAACTGCCTCGATTAGAGCTGTAACTGTCTCCTACCACTCTAGCTATGTGACCTTATATCCGGAATGGGCAAACTATAGCCATTGGGCCAGATAAATCCATCCCTTCAGCTTATTTTCGTAAATAAAGATTTATTGGAAGCCAGGCATACTAATTCATTTCTGTATTGTCTGTGGCTGTTTTCCAGTACAACAGCAGAGTTGAGTAGTTAGGACAAAACTGTATGCCCCAGAAAGCAGAAAAATCTTTACTATCTGGTCTTAAAGAGGAAATTGGGCAGCCCCTGAATTATGTAACCACTGTATAGTTCATCTCTCCATCTGTAAAATGGGAATAAATGAGGCAACTGTAAAGAAATTAAAATAAATGAGCTATTACGTAGAAAGTTTCAAAGCCCTTTGGACACTCTCAATGAACACTCTCAATGAATACCATCCATTGCTGCAATGGACTCTTCTGGGTAATAGAAATCTATCCCCCCGTAACCACAATACAGAGTCTGCCAATCTTGTTGACGGTCTTTGTCAGACAAATTATTCTAAAACAAAACACAACAAAACAACAGTCCTCACAAAACAGTTCAAGGGTTTTACTCGGTTTATTGTAGTTGCCCAGCTGTTACCAGCAACTATATTTCTTGCACGTTAATAGCAAGTAAGTCACGTAATCACTTACCACTATTTCACCAGAACCCCGGACTGCTTTTACCTTGTTTGCTACTAGCTTTTAGAAGGATGTAGTCCATGGTCAAATGCGTCTCAGTAAAGTTAAACAAGCGGCAGCCGGCACCATACAGCTCTGTTATAATGAAAACATGAGGTGGCTGCCATTACACAGTCCTGCACTAATGAGAACAGTGGGAGGCTAGCATTACAATGGTCTAATGAAAACAGGAAATGGCTGGCTTTAAATTGGTATAATAAAAACAGGAGGTGGCTAGCATTACATTGCTGGAATAAATAAATTCAGAGATGTCAGGCCTCCCCAATCTCATCTCCATTATATATGACCATGGTACCCACAATTTAGACCAATCCACTCAAAGTCAAACCAGTGTTGGATGAAAATAAGATTTTTTTCAAACTGTGCTTCAAAAGATTCTTCTGTTTCAATCTGTGCTTCCCTTAGGCCAATGCAAGCATGTTGTAAAATAAGGATATAATTTACATTGAAATCTTTTTTTCTCTGAATTCAAAAAAAAAAAAAATGTAACATTATTTCTGACTCAGAAGATGGCTAGAATAAAAGGCAACAATTCAAAAGGAGTTTCTAATTTAGTCCTTGCCTTTTCCTCTCCTTTCTCTTTTAAGTATCCAATGGTGACTAAAGACTCAGAGTTGCATAAAACACACTAAAAAGAAACACAGAAACAAAATAAAATGCTGAGGAGAAAAAAAAAAATTAAGCACAAAATCAATCATTTAACTAATGGACTTTTTCCCCTGAATAAAAGATCAGGATTTCTCATAGATTGGGTGATTTAAAAAATATATATTAGTATAGATAGAAGACTCTGGTGTATAGTTCTCACACACCAGATTTACAAGAATCTTATGTTTTATTGTAACTCACAGAGACAGCTGTAGCTGATTCATCCTGGGCTTTTTAATCTGGGCTGAAAACAGAGCAAGTTGGCACAGTTCAAGGTCAGCACATTAAGACAGCACATCTACCCTATCACTCAGTGGCTCCAACTCCCATCAAAAAAATCTTCGCTAGTAACTTTAAAAAAATGTTTACGTGTAAAAATACATTCATATATTATATTTACAAATGATTCAAACGGGAACAATGCTAGACGTACTCCTATATAAAGGGCGGTATACTTCCGCAGGTCCGCATACACTGAAAGTTTTCGCTTCCCAGTATAGAAAACAAAAAGAAACATTCTCGTAACGTAGCCAGGTTATAAAATAACAGTGTGATTCAAATAAGATAAAAATATTATAATAAAATAAAACCTCTTAATCCAGTTTTATACATTGACATTTAGTTTTCTTTGCTCCATAATTTTTATTAGTCTTCTCTAAGACTTCTGCATTAGCTTAATGAACAAATCCAAATTCATGATCTAATCTATACTAAAGAAGCAAGTAAGTGGAGGGGAGAAATAATCTGTTATTCTTCCCCATTTTTACATTTATAGATGAGTTCTTTTGTCTTGAATACACCTTTGTAAGAAATGACCAAAAATGATATTATTCAATTTTAAATAATCATGGACAAAAAAAGTAAATTAACATTCCTTGCTTTTTTTTTCCAAAGAGGTGGAATTTATAGTGAAAAATAAGTAATTTCTGTCACATGTTTAAAGCCAGAATGAAATATATGATGCGCTGAACACTAATACATGCGTTGCATAAAATCTGTTGCTGGGCTTGCATGGGATTCACAGACATGGCTTAATCGAGACACAAAGTGATGTGTGCCATGCATTCAAAATTAGCATCTGGCCCAGGGCCACTAAATTTGGCATCCCAAGAACTGATTCTATCCTCTGCCAAGTTTCTGCAGAGACTAGACTCACTGAATTCTGAATCACAGCCTCTAATTTCCCCTTCAACAGACTCTCTTTGAATTGTGGGACCAGAGAAACTTGCAAGTGAACATAAAAATTGAATGTGAAATATAGAACTCTCCAAAGAAGAACATTCTAGATAAAAGATGGATACAGAACATGAAATATTTCCAATTAATCAATTGTAATGTGGACTCCTTACTAGCCAGCTCACCCTCCAAATTCAATTTGTTTGTTTCTTACACAGAGAGCACACTGCAGGCCAACCGGACTGCCAAACTCCAAAGAAATACTTGAGAGCTTATGAATTTTGCATACCATAAATTTACTTGACAGGTCTCATCACATTGTAAGCAATATTTTTTATTAGCCAACTTTGTGGAAGAAATGGCATTTTGCCCTAATATCAAACTAACCAATTCTGTCATGGTTGGCATCTTTAGTACATTATTAAATACATCAATCAATACCACCTGGTATAATTGAGTCTTGTTCTGTAACTCAGAAGGTTGTTGAAACTATGGAGGTTTTTTGTTTTTTTTTTTTTTTTTAAGTCAAATCAACAGGCAGACAAGAATATTGTCTTATTGAAATTTCAGAAAAATATGTATCACCACTGCAACTATTTCTGATTTAAAATAATGAATTGACCTTTCCTCAGATTATGCTCAAAAGCATTTATAGTTGTGTTCTAGTGAAAGTACTATGTTAAGCACTTGATTATACATGATTTCAGCTTTGTGCAAGATATGCAACCCATGAAACTGAGCACCGGGGAAATTACAAGGGGATCACAAATGAATGAGGTGACAAATGTGAGAAGAACTTGAAAAGACTTACTTCAAATTGAAAAGGCGGGGAGGGTAAAAACACTTAAGAGACAATAAAAGAGAAAGAAATCGTCCTTTATTTTTTATTTAAAAAAAAATAACTCCAAAGAAAGAACTTCGCATAACTTTTCTCAGAGGTCAAGAAAATTATTTTTAAATAAGTAGAAATAATGCGAAGGGAGGGAAAATTCAGGGAAAAAGAATTGCAAGTGTTTAGTTTCCTTTTCCCTCAAAGCTCATGAAAACAGCTTTAAATACCTAAATAAAACAATGGCGTGGGATTAAGTTAAATTTCCATAGGCAAAGTCAGAATTATTTTTAAAAATATCAGTATCTAATCTGGAAAAAGCTATTTAATTTCTGATTTCCCCCAAATCCTGAAACCTAACACCTGTTCCATTGTGTTTTTCGAAGGGAAGTAAAATATTCTTATACTCTCATCCAGAAAGAGCAAAATTCCCATGAGAAATTTCTTGTGTTTTTAGCACATCTGAACTTTTAGGATTCCACAAGAAGAAATCTTGGTAATAGCCCACATTGGAGCAATTTATCTGTGACTCACTTTAAATAAAAATGAAAAGTTAATGAAAGATTCTTTAATCCCGACATAACACAGAATATAATCATGCACTTTCAATAGTATTTTATAAAAGAATATCAAGTATAAAATACAATCTTCTGAAAATATAAAATATAATTTAGGTTTCAGAGATACACATGTTTAATAATACTTCTACTCAATAAAAAATAGTCCTTTTAATTTCTTTTAAAATCAAATTATCCTTAACAAAATGTCTCAATGTATATGTGCCTGCAAGTCCAACCCTAAGGTTAAAAATTTTTAAAAATGACCACTTGAGGGGCGCCTGGGTGGCTCAGTCATTAACCGTCCGCCTTTGCCTCAGGTCATGGTCCCAGGGTCCTGGGATCTAGCCCCACATCACATTGGGCTCCCTGCTCTGCGGGAAGCCTGCTTCTCCCTCTCCCACTCCCCCTGCTTGTGTTCCCTCTCTCGCTGTGTCTCTCTCTGTCAAATAAATAAATAAAAACTTAAAAAAAAATGACCACTTGAGAAAACAAATATTCCTGGAAATATTCCCCTTTAATCCATACAATGCTCTCATCTCTGCCAACAGAAAAACATTACTGAACATTGGAGGAGGGGAAAAGAGGGTTACGTCACAAAGTAAAATCAGAGCTCCCATGCCTTACCTAACAAAAACAGACCCCAAATGTTATTGTACTTTTAAATATTCACCGATAGACTCTCCTGAATGCTCTGATAACATGAGTCATTTACTAGAAAGCCTATATACTATATCTCATTGAATGTTAGATTTTTGTTGTTGTTTTCCTTTATCCCATTTCAGTTTCTTGGCTTAGGCTTTTCTCAGGAAACTATGCCTGTTCAATGCTCATTACTGTTTCATTTCAGAGATCTCAAGAAATATTAACTAAATGTGACATGCAGTTCACAACTTAATATTAAGTACTTGAGAACCTACCAAATCTACCTTTGGGAGATCAGTTAAAGGTATGAATGTACATTCAATGCTGGACCTCCCATTAATTAGACTATATGAATGTTAAGAACACAATAAAACAAGGGTATAAAAATAAAGGTTTTTAAAGTGGTTTTTATATTTTTATATTTGATATTTTTAAAGGATCAAATTAGGGGCGCCTGGGTGGCTCAGGTGGTTAAGAATCTGCCTTTGGCTCAGGTCATGATCCCAGGGTCCTGGGATGAAGCCCTGAGTCGGGCTCCCTGCTCGATGAGGAGTCTGCTTCTCCCTCTCCTCCCCACCCCCTACTCATGCTCTCCTCTCTCTCTTTCTCTCAAATGAATAGTCTTTTAAAAAAATAAAGGATCAAATTGATTATGAGGACAATAAGATAATTATTGAATCTTCTCACAAATACTTTTTGTTTTCATAATATTTTTATTTTGAATTATATACAAAGGAGTGCAATGTTTAATTTTATGTGTCAATTCCATGTAATATCTCTCTATCATCTCTCTATCATCTATCCTTATCCCATCGGTTCTGTTTCTCTAGAGAACCCTAACTAATGCAAGTGGTGTACCATATTATCACTGCTTGGGACCAATTTGTTTAATGGTAGTTTTGGCTTAGGACAGTTGAGGACCACATTGGGAAATGTAACCTGAATTAATGTCCAAGGCATGTATAAGTTGATTCTCCCAAACATCTTCATCGAAAGAGTTGCCACAGGAAGCAACTACCTAGCTGTTTTAAAGTTTAAGTAGAAGTCTGTAAGTGAATGGAAGGATAGAGAAATTGGTGGAAAGGAGGGAATTCTAGAAAAAGGAAGTACGTATAAAACCAAGATGACTGAAAGATCATGACTTATTTACAAAATTATATTAGTAGGAAACTACGCTACAATGACTAATAGCTGTCAAAACGTATCAGCCCATTGAATGATTTCTTGGCAAGTAGTGGAAGATTTCTCAATATCTCCTTGGAACATCTCTACTTCCTTAAAGTAGAACATGTCTAAAAGTCTTCAGCTATTAACATTTTTTTTGCATTATTATGCTAGTTAATTGTATATAAGAATAAATGCAAAACTAAATATGAATTTCGTACATTGATAGTTCTTGACTAAACAAAAAAAAAACAAAAGAAATCTACAAATCATTTACAAACAGGAATACAAATCTAATAAAACTCAAATTAACCACAATTAATTTAAGATGGTGAATGACTGTGTTTTGTTGAAACTAAATTGCCATTTGAAACATCAGTGCGAATATGGCACAATGCTCTGTTTAGGGACTGATTTCAGGTGGTTTTGAGTTAGGCATTGCTAAACTACTGTGCATCTTATAATGACACAAATCTCCTCCGACGTTCCTCTTTTAGACCTATTGTAAAACATTCATTAGTACACATCCCCTGATGTCTTTTTAATGAATACTTTATTTACATACTAATTGTCTCTACTCTTTTCTCTTTTAGCCTACTGCAATATAGTGTTGTATAGGTCTTAATTTAATAACTAAAATTTTCTATGATTTAAAAGATGAAAACCTACAGTTTGAAAGCTCTGGTAGAAAATATTCCGACACTTAAGGATATGGCTGCATATCACAGAGAACATCTGGGACCTGATTAAGGGAAACTATTACAGGAAGATTTTTTATGGTGATTATTTATTGCCCTAATTGTCCTTTCTAGTCCAAATTCTTTTTATTCTCTTTATCCCACTCCTCGTTTTTTTTTCCTCCAGAACATAAGCATTAAATTGTGAGATAGCAATAGGATGTGCCATAGAAACATAATGACACACATGAGCCAACATTAGTTAATTGTATTTTATTTCATGAATGTAAGTAGAGTTTATGCCCTTATCCACAACTCAGTTGTAAAAAGCTAATCATTGCCATCCAGGGAACCTCCACAACATGGCAACGAGTTTAGGTGAAGTGATAATCTTCCAAATGAAGAAAGGTCAACGAGATAAGGCACCGCTTAACAAATCTTTAAATTTCTCCATTTTGGCAAAGTTCCTAACAAGGAAGCAAGAAGTGGCATTGAAGTGTCTCATTCTCACCTTGATGAGCCCTTAAAATGTAATTTAATGTTGCTCTCAATTACTATATATTCCACAAGTGTTGACTATTTTTGGCTTACAGCAGCCTCACAGTCAAATGATGACGAATGAATGTAATGATCTGTTCCGTTTTAACAGAAATCTAGTGTTAAAACAAAATAAGATATTTAGACTAATCTGTATGACTCCCACTTGGAGTTTTAATAAACTGCCAAAACAATGTGCTAAAACCAGAGGGAAAAAGTTATTCCAAGAAGACAGATACTTTCCCAAGGAAAGTAAGTGATTTCCTTCAAAAGGAAGTGATAATTTTGTATGTTTCCAAATGTGTTATTTGTATTAATTATCTAGATTCTAGAAGGTCTTCCTTCACATTGCTGAGAAACTTTGTAACTAGTGAAGAATTCAAATGTCCTGATTATGGCAAGCATTCCCTAATGTACTTTGATTGAAACTATGTTTTCTGAAGTTGTATCATATGTGTCATATATATTTCATAATATATATGTGTGTGTGTACATATATTGGTTGTTTAAGGTCTACGTGGTGGCCAAAAGCAAAACAACAAAACAAAGCAAAAACTAACTAAAAAACATTGGCAGGGAAGATGATACATATGGATGTGGGTGGCAGTGTTTGAACAACAGATCTGGTCGTCCTTAAGGGAACATTTTAGGGGGAAAAAAATATATTTATACCAAACTAGTGCATTGTGTTACATTGAGTGAGGGTTTCTACCAAATATTTGTACACTATCAAAATTATAACCCTTGCCATTTTGGGCTTGGCTCCCTTGGATCTCATTTGTGAGACAGAATTTGAGATGTTGCCTTGTTCTCTCTTTGCCCTACACATTTAAAATTTTGTTTCTCTTGTACAGAATTAGTTTAAAAATACTGAGTTTTTATTATTTATGTATAGTGAACAACATGAATAACTCTCTAAATATATCTCACCACGCCCAATCATTTGGGCTAGAAGCAAACAAGCAGAACAAATATATTTAAGACTCATTATGTAATAATATTATTTTCTTAATTTTTCAAACTAAACAAGATTATTCATAGGGAGAAATATGATGTAATTCATAAAAAGTCTCAGTGTTTACTTGTCTAGAATTATAATATTTTTTAGGCAGGAATTCTCAGGAATGACTGTGCTCTACTTTTGTTTTTTGTGGGCCCCTGTTTTGGTCCTTCCTCATTTCAGTTTTTCAAGTCTTTGTACAGCTGCATAGACTTCTTCATCCAGGAGGTCATGCATTTTTTCAATCACTGTTTATATTAGGCCTACTAATTTTCAGACACTGTTCTAGGTCTTGGGATAAAATTGTGAACAACACAAAGCCCTTCTTCATGGAGCTTAGATTTTAATATGCCCAGATAATAAAGTAAACAGTGAACATACTTTCAGATGGTGATATATGCCATGAAGATAATAAAACGGGTGATGTAAAATGGAGAATAATCTGGGGGATGGGGTTACCATATTAGATAGCTGATTAAGACAGCATCTCAGAGAAGGCAGTATTTGAGCTATCATTAGAGGGGAAAAAAAAATACCTGAGAGATAATCCATGACAAGAATATTTCTTTCAAAGTGAGAACAAGATTGGCAAAGTTAGAAAACAGTAAAGTAAGTCAATGAATTGAAAGTGAGCAAGGAGGCAACTGATAAAAGATATAATTGAAGAAGCAAAATAGTAAGTAACCAGGGGTCAAAACCTTAAAAATGATTTGATCTTAATTTAATTAAAATTATAAAAAGATAGGGGTGCCAGGGTGGTGCAGTTGGTTAAGCCTCCAAGTGTTGGTTTCGGCTCAGGTTGTGATCTCAGGGTCTTGAGATGGAGCCCCACTTTGGGCTCTGTACTCAGCTCAGATTCTGTTTGAGATTCTCTCTCCCTCCCTCCTCCCACTCTCTGTCTAAAATAAATAAATAAATCTTAAAAAAATTATAAAAAGATCATTCTGCTATCAGATGAATGATTTGTTTGGCATTGAGAATTGTAAACAGGGACACTACTCTATGGGCTATTGGGGATACATGGGAGAAATGATCATGGCCCAGATTAGAGGAGTGTTGGATAGACTGAGAGACGTGGACAGATTTGAAATCTGTTTTGAACGTATAACTGATTGACAGAGTGGATGAAAGGAAAAGAAAATCATGAGGCAAAGAAAACAAAAAGATTCAAAGATAATTTTCAGGTTTTTAGTTGAATAACTGAGTATACTATGGTATTTTCTGCAGTGGGGAAGATAAGGACAGACAGGGTCGGGCCATGGGTAGTAAGAGTTTTCAACATGTTACTTTTGAATTCCACTTTGAATTATTAAAGTTAGCCCAGTAGAGACAGTTTAAACAGACCAATTCCCAATAATGAAGTAGAGAATATTATCGAAGTGCTACATTCCCCTCCAAAAGCAGCAGATTTAGATGGAACAAAAGCTTCAAATATCTCATTGCTATTTAATTATACAAAACTTTACACTTCTGAATGTTATTTAACCTTTCCTGAAGCCCTGAGAAAGTATCTAATTTAAACTGATAGTAAATTCCCCAGCCCCCAAAAGGCTATATATATATATACATATATTACACATATATATACATATATTATACATATATATACATATATATATATATCTTACTCATAAATATCCATGTGAAGAAATTACAAAGAAAATTTTGGAAAATAATAAAATAAAATATAATGTCATGCTAAAGTGGTTTTTATTCACGGATTGCAAGGATGGTTCAGTATTAGAAGATCCTTTAATATAATCTACTATCATAATAGATACAGGAGAAGAAACAGTATAATCTCCTTAAAAACTGAAAATATATTCAACAAAATTCAGTATGCCTTCCTAATTTTTAAAATGTTAATGCTAATATAATTGATGGATAATCCTTAATATTATAAAATGTTGAACCATGAAAGCTTTCCTACTAAAGTCAAGAACAAAACAAAATCCCAGTATGTCCATTCCTATTTAAAATTATGTTCGGTGTATAATCAAATGAAATCAGAAAAATAATAATTTAGACATATAAGAATTGAAAGAGAAAAGGTATATTGATTGTGTTTGCAGAGGGCATAATACCTAGAGAAACTAGAAGAGAAAAGGAAACATCATAAACAAAAACAAAATTAATATACAAAATAAAATTATTTAGTAAATATGCATAATATAAAATAAATGAAAATGGGGGGACATAGAGGAAGAACTCATTTTTGAATGTAAAAAAGAAAGGATAGAATACTTTCAGGGGCACCTGGGTGGCTCAGTCAGTTAAGCATCTGTCCTGATCTCAAGGTCCTGGGATCAATGGAGCCCCCTCAGCGTGGCAGGCTCTGCGCTCAGTGGGGAGTCTGCTTGTCCTTTTCCCTCTCTCTCTGCCCCTTTCCCTGCTTGTGCTCTCTCTCTATCTCAAATAAATAAATAAATAAATAAATAAATAAAATCTTTTAAAAAGGGGATAGAATACTTTGAAATATACTTAGGAAATGTAGGAAAGGTCTAGGAGGAAAAAATACTTGGAGTACCTGTAATATTTCCAAAAGGACATACCATGCTCCTTCATGGGACAACTCAGCTTCATGAAAATGTCCATTCTACCAAGTTAATATTAAATTAAATTTAATACCAATACTTTTATTTTTTTTCACATGTAAGGCATTAATTCTATAGTCCAAATGGAAAAAAGGTATATTTCTTAACTCTGAGAACTGAAAGAGTCCAGAAGCAGTGATACTACACTGGGGCGCACTGAGATCTCTAGATTTTCGATCTTGGTTTCAAAACACCACTCACAACTGAAGGAATCAAGGCTTCTTGATGAAGGATTTAGACCCACTTGATGTGGTTCCCGTTGGCTACTTTCAGGACAATTTGACTTTCCAAAAGAATCATGGATTCCAGTAATTAGTGTAACATATTGAATAAACAAAGTCCATGAGACCATGGTGATATGCAAAAAAGTAAAGAAATAAGAGGAAAGAAAAAACAGTTACCATTGGAGGTGTACTTGTCAAACCAACTTTGAAAATTAGCATTTACCCAGACCAGTCTTTTTATGAGTAACTTTATTTTATCTCCAAAGTATCGAGGAAGCATTTGTCTACAGAAGAATACCAACAGATAGAAAAGAAATGATAAAATTGATTAAAATGATTTTACAATCTGCATTGGAATTATTTATTCAAGCAAGAATCATTAAAAGATATTTCTATAATGAAAAATGCCATCTCACAGATTACTTGCTACTTGCAAAGAGGGAAAATATCTTCTCAATAGAGATCTTGTGGTCACATTAACTGAGTGATCAAACTTAGCATCACTTAGTGAGACAACCTGATGACATGTACCTCCTGATACAAAAAATATAAATTGTCCAGAATTATGCATGGCATAGTCTTACCCCAATTTTTAATTTGGATTTAAATAGGATCTCAGGACTCTCATTCACTTTACAAAAAATGCCAGGGATAGACAAACAGATTCAATGAAGCCATAAAAAAAAAAAATCAGATAAATTCAGCATGTGGGATATTTAAAGATAACTAGCTTGATCTCTTTAAAATTCAATATCCTGCTTAAAAAATTTTAGTGAGACTTTCTGTCAAAGAGAGGCCAAAGAGACAAAATAATCAAATGCAGTGTGATTATGTTTCAGATTTAATTTATAGTTAGAATTAAATGTTAAGATGTCTGCAATTTATTTTTAAAAGATTCAAGATAGATGCTAGATGGTAGATAGATGGTAGATAGATATTAATGAAATAATGTCAAATGTTAATTACTAAATCTAAGGATACGGTGTGTAATACACTATTCTTTGAAATTTTTTCTGTTTCAAAAAATGTAAGATTTGAAGTGGGAGGAAAGAGAACAGTGAGAAAGCTGGAGATGAGAAATAAGAGTGGTCAAACAACAAATAAGCCATGACTTGGAGTGACCAGCTGAGTGCCTGACTTCCCATGCACTATGAAAGCTCCTCTCATTTTTATTTCATAAATAAAAAAATGTTTCTTCTTTTCCTTTAGAGTAACCAGTAACCTTGGGAATTTTCATACAAAGACAAAAAGGGCTGTAATTTCTGTGTCATAAATGGATTTTAGGAAAACAGTGCATTGGGTAAGACAACAACCTGGTAAATAAAAACAGGTTATTGTTTAACAAAATACCTATATTATTCACTTTCCCTAAAAAATAAATAAATAAATATTTTGAAGGAATGTGGAACAATGTGAAAGAGGTCTATTTACGCCACTAAAGTGGTGACTTAAAAATGAACATTAACGGAAAGTGTTAATGCTTTCCAGGGTCTTGAAAACAATTGGTATTTTTGAATAAACTTTTATAGCATTTAAAGTTTTATAAAATGGTTTTTCACAAACGTATTTGTTGGAATAGAAAGAACAGACATGATGGTGTATATGCTTAAAGCCTAATAATATAATAAAAAATGTTTGTTCTCCTAAACCTCCAGCTGTCCATCCATCTCTTTCCTAAACCTTCTATTTCTCTAATATTATGATATAAAACAGCAAACGCTAAGTAAAGGTTTACTATGTACTGGGCACTGTTATAAGTCCTTTATCATTATCAGCTATTTATTCCTTACAATGTTCCTATGTAGTTATGTATTATTACCTTAACTGTATCAATGAGTAAAATGGAAGTTTAGAGATTTTATAACTTGCTCAAGGCTATATGAACGGTAAGGGTGAAACCAAAATTTGAATCTAACCAGTGTTACTGAGGAGGCCACACTCTGAACCACTCTGTTTTACTACCTTTATGGGAGGAGAGGCAGTATAGGATTCGCTTTAGGATAACCAGTTTCGACTAAGAGGCCAATAAAAGGAGAAATGATAAATTAGATGGCAGGTTTGGGTTTGGGGTCTGGAACAGATTCTGATCAGGTTCTCTGCTTGAAGGGACAAAACTGGAGAATTAAGGAGAAGACCCCAAGGGCAGCGTAACTGAGCCCTCTGAGCTCAAGTTGGAGAGCTGCAATGCCAGTGCCGTTTTGTTACTTTCTAATGTGATGGACCATAATGTCATGTGCACAGAAAAGGGGATTGTGGTCACTCCTCATCAGAAGAATGAATTTGTCTGACCTTGGAGTCCTGAGGACCTTGATGGAAGTCTTGAAAG
This sequence comes from Neomonachus schauinslandi, assembly GCF_002201575.2. Lineage (NCBI taxonomy): Eukaryota > Metazoa > Chordata > Mammalia > Carnivora > Phocidae > Neomonachus > Neomonachus schauinslandi. Next base: position 47,208,390 of record NC_058405.1, on the reverse strand, counting down.
GAAGCAGAGGAGGCCGTAGCCATCATGCTTAATGTGGATTTTAGCAAACAGGGTTTTACAGTTCAGGGAAACTTCCAAAAATTTTTATTCCTTACAACCACTGTATTTGGCATTTGAAGTTGAGATTTAGAGTTATGGTGGTATTTTAAGATTAGTGGTAAAGTAGGGTTGGAAATACTCTTCACTTCATCCTCCTTTTTTTGCCGAGATAAGTATAACACTTAATAAAGTTTGTAAAGGGCCAATTAACATTTCTCTGCCTTTAAATATTATGTCTCGAATGTAAAAAGCAAATCTGAATAGTTCAGGATTATCAGGCTACCTTTCTTCAATAACAGAATGTGTGCTTACTACTTACGATTTTGCAATAATCACTTCATCTCCAGTTTGCCTGTGTAGACACAGCCAGCATTAACTTTTATGGGGTGTGAAATCAAGCAAACTGGAACTAATTGAAGTGTTAGTCAACACTGTACTCAAATTGAACAAAACAAGATTAATATGATTCAGGTAATAATTGAAATACACATCTCATTCTAGATAATCTCATCTTCAAAGTAATCAATGTATTCTATGTCATAAGACATGATGAGCAAGTGTGTTTATGTATGCATATATGAATGTATGTGTCCTTCTCTCTATAGATATGCATAGTCATGTGTATAAAATATATTATCTAAGAATCTGACTACACCATAAGCATATAGTACAATGGAAGAATAGTTTGGCATAATGTTGAATATGGCTTTTGAGTCAGATAGATTTGGGTTTGAATCTTAACTGTGACTTCTGGTAATTCATTGTCTGCAAAATAAAATAGTGATATCTACTTCAGGGCTTAAATAATTACTATAAAGCACTTAATACAATGTTCAGAGAGACAATGAACTCAGGAAATTGTGCCACATTAAGAAAATAAAGCAGTGACTCAGTCAAATAAAACATGTAGACCTGTATCTATTAAAATATATTCCATTATGCTGCCTGCCATACCTCAATTCCTCATTTCCTTGTCAGGGCGTAGTCTGGCCAATCTAGTAGTTCTCAATGGGGCACAATTTTGCCTCCCACGGGACATTTGGCAAGGACATTTTGGATTGTCATGATGTGAGGAAAGGAGTTGCTACTTGCATCTAGTGGCTTGAGGCCCAAGATAACACTAAATATGCTACAATACACAGGACAGTGGCATACAACAAATAATTACCCGGTCCAAAATGTCCGTGGTGCAGACATTGGGAAACCGTGGGCCGATTCCATTGTATTTGGAATTTATAATGATCATATTTATCACCAATCAATAATTCAGTATTTATTGAGTGTCTACCACCTGTCAGATGAGTACTGACAACACAGTGTTTACTAGAAGGCAAGGCCCTTCTCCTCATGGTGATTACAGTTTAGTTTCTCTGGGTGTTCTTTTTTTTTTTTTTTTTTTTCTGTCCCTCTTCCACCCTCAAATGCTCTATCAGTTTACATCCATCTTTTCGCAGAACTTCCAGGAAGCCATTTGTGACCTCCCCAATCTTCACTGACATTCTCTCCTCCAGATGTCCACAGTACTGCTGCTTTGTATCACATACTTGAGTACCCACTTATATACCACCGTGGGTTGTCTCACTAATTGTCTGAGGTACACAAATTTTATCTCCACAAAAAAAAAAAAAAATTCTTAATTAGGAATCACAGCTATTTTCCCAAAATCCTCATTTACTGATTAATTTACATAGTAAATATAAATTCTCCATTCATGCACTTAGATGTGCAAAAATCTTTTTTTTCCTCCGACTGAAGTAAATTTTTATAATTTGCCATTTTATCTGGTTATGAAAAAAATTAATGTCACCGATTCAGGATAATTTCAATTGCTTGAGATTCCCCCTACTTGTTTCAGGATAAACTTGATCAATGACCACTCCACACCTTCTCAGTGGTCCCTAGGAAGTGGTCTAGATTCTGGGATATTTATGTGACATGGGGGGTAGATGTCTAAACACCTCATGGTGTCCTTGTCTCAGCTGAAAGGACGTAGTCTGCACATTCAGGCCACATTCAGACAGAAGAGAGAGAGAGAGCTCTCCTTGCTCCCCTTCGAGGAGCAGAGAGGTTCCGTGAGCCGCCCCATGCCCGCCTTCTCTTAAACTCTACTCCCCTGTGCCGTGGCTGCACCTCTCCATGGGTGGGTGGGCACATGATCTCTTCTCAGCACCTACCCGTGTTATTTTACTTTCCCCTCCAATTCTCCTTCTATTTGAAGTGATTTTCAAAGGGCGTATAGGTGTCTTATGTGTCTGTGGTGGGGTGGGGGCGGTAGAGGATTGGTAGCAAATATTTGTTCTGCCTCTTTCCTAGTCTTTTTCTACCTCTGAAGTGCCACTTTTGAAGACTAAAGTCCAACAGTGTATACATTCACTTTGCGGTCTGCTTTGACAGCCTGCCTCTGAGCAATGGATAGAGCCCAGAGGAATCAGAAGTATGGGAAAATCCGATCTTCAAACACTTCCAATACTGCCCCTTGCAGCCTATGGCACGCAATAGAACAACTTGATTATAACTCCTCCTATCACCATTCTTCCTCCCCGCTTATTCATGCAGTTGGTTTCTGTGTTTTACCTTTGGAATCTTTTGCATGCCTGGAATTATCAGTTCGTCTTTCTTCCTTCAAAACTGACTCTAATACACATTCTGATATGCAAGAAATTGTACATAAATTATTTCATATCTAATGAAACAACTGATAATTTTCCATTTAAAGTGAAAGCCTCATTTAGCTTCTCTGTTTTTTCAAATAGTAAATTTCTAAAATCAGAGCCCTTTATCTAACTACACAGTAGCAGTTAGCACACTGTGGGAATACAGTAATCAAGTGCCTTTATGGTTACATGTGTAATAGACACACGCATCTATACTTCTAATATCCTCTGTTCTGTGAAATAAGAAAACAGTTGAATTAATTTAATATGCAAATGTAATACAGCCTGGACAATGTTGCAGTTACTCTGTAAATGTCCAGTACAAATATGAAGCTGAATGTGGAGGAAGATAGGATGATGACGACAGTCCTCTTATTTGAATATATACTTTATGGGCATTCCATTTCTGCATTCTCACTACACCCATTGAGGGTGTCATAAATATTTGAGCACTACTCTGAATCTTTTCATCCCTTTGTACAATCAATTTCATTTTCCTTTGCTTCCTGGGATAGTACCAATTGCCCATCTTTGCACTTCCAAACAAACCAATCCAATCTCCCACAATTTTTCACCTGATGCCAGTCATAAGCAGCCAGAAAAATGAATCTTCCTGTTAATGTCATCATTTGCATAGCTATTAGTATTCCAGTGCATCATTGCATCACAGAATGAGAGAAAAAGTAACATCATATTTTATTCAATCAAGAAACAATCAGTGTCAAAAGTCTGATGTCCAAACCTAACCTTTTAATTATAGCTTTCTTCCATATGGGATTGTTCTGTGAGGTACAAAGGCTTATCCTTCAATAAAAACAAAGAGACCTTGCACTGTACAGGAGAAATCCACAACAGAACCACCTTGGAATACAAGAATAGAAATTATGTGAGTGCTTCTCTAGGGAAGTTTTGGTCCTGCACACTCCGGAAATCAAATATTTCTATGAGTGTTCACTGAGGATGTGATTGCCTGTTTTACTGCTAGATTAGGTCAATGCTGCCATTGCAATCTGCTACCACTTTACCAGCAAGGCAATTTCACACAATTAATTTCTTTCTTTAAAGGAAGCAATAAAGGACAGGCAATTGGAAACCTTACAACTTATAACTAACATCCTTTCCTGACTAGTGCGCACATCTGCAATGCAAATATCCTTCTTTCTGTATGCTTACACAAATCCATTCAATTTTTAAATGATGATGGGGTTCTCAGTGATTCATTGTGAACTTCCAGTAAAACAAACAAACAACAGCAACAATAAAATAGTGTTTGAAGAGCAGAGAGCTCAGATTGACTCATAGATTTCAAACTCCTCCGAAGGTACTTGTGTATTCTTTGGGGATTTAGGAGTGGATTGTAATATATGAAGGTAGAAAAAAAGTAAAGCACCAGAAAGTAACATAGTGTGAAGACAGAATCTCATATCTAATTCATGGGTTGACAAACATTATATGCATTGATTTCATAATTATTTTCTCTTTTTTTTTAAGTTAAAAGGCCACTTACAGTTTTTCTAAACTAAAGTTTAAAGTGCTGTAAAGTATAACATAAGCTCTCTTGTTTCTTATGTGGACATACTTTGCTTTTTGGACATCCTTTTACTGTCAATACTTACATCTGTTGTTTAAAAAGCTATTCGTGGTGCAATTGCTTTTTAAATGCAAACCCATATGTGTGATCTCTAGAGGAACTGGTAAATTTCACCAAATGGGCACTCCTAAATTACATGCCATCTGTAGCTAGTGAAGAGAGGACTAAACCTGCTCAGCTGTGATTTTGCACCAAGGTTTCCATCATTTTGATTGGCTCTGGGGAAATCATCCGTTTTTGGCACGAACTTCTCTAACCCCAACAGGTTATTATGGTCTGCTTGAGTTGCATTGGCTTGAAGAATATTATATTTTCGGCACATGTTAGAACTCATCTGGCTTTTTGCTTTGGTTTCTTTACCACATTTTACCATTACGGCTTAAAATTCCTTTTTTTTTTTTTTCTTTTAGGTTTCAAACTAGTAAGAAGATGGTAAAGGTAATTCTATTGCCTACATAGGACCACTGAAAGAAAAACAAGCCCCCAGATTGCACATTCTAACAGTTGAATTACCTTTGTAAAAATTACCACATTATACAACTGAGGCTAAAAGATCATGTTAAAAAAATATAAAGCAGAAGGTCATCTCTAGTACACATTTTTACCAGGGTTTCCCTGCAAATAAAGAAGAAAGAATATATATTTTTTTCAGTTTACAAATACAATTTTTCGCACTTAATTTCTTTTCTAGCCAAAGGCTGTTTTGGGCTCATATCTATTAAATGGTATAAAGTCCCCAAACATCAATGTACAGTTAAGCACTCAACTGACATTCTAGGTATTCTTTCGATGATTGTTGTTGAATTTTTGCCTATAAAATAATTCAAAATTGGAGATTTCTGTCACATAGGATTCATCTTAATGGTTTCACTTCTTCCCTCTTGCTTTTAATCAATCCTAATGTTTTTGTAAAGATGTTAAAAACATGAACAAAGTCAAAACATAAGCAAAATGTATATTGTGTGTATATTGTTGTATATACAACAAATACACACAATATGTTGTATCACAACAATATGCAGGATATTTTCCTGCTCCTTTCTGTAGCCATTCCCGAGTATTCCCTTTTAGGTCCTCTTAAATCAGAACAGATGACTCGTGTGTGTGTAGAGGAGAGAAGGGTCCTGTGGCAGAAGATCAGGCAGTAGGAAGCTTAACGTGGATCCCAGTGAGAAATGTCAACACTGGAAATGTGGGAAACAAACAGATTGAAACATACACTTGCAATTAATATGGCCTGATAGCAGGTAAGAGGGAAATAGAGAAGAAAGAAAGGAGACTGCATCGAAAGCCAAGGAATAAAAAAACAGTATAAAGGGCCGGGAGAAATGCAAGCATGAGATTCAATACTACTTAGCAGCGTGTCATTTCTCTGACGTCTTTTTGAAATTCTAGGCTTTGACCTCTCTTTGAATCTCTCAGTTTTCAAAGTATATCTATCCAGGGTCAGTGCAGAGAATTGGCTGACCAGGACTGCAATAGAGTAATGGAATATGAAGAAAAATTCTAGACTTAAAAATTTTAAAACCTAAAAAAAAATAATAAATGTGCCAGAAACACAGATCAAAATAAACTTTGATTTTTCCATCTTTATTTTCATCTTTACATAGAGTGGCATCAATATATTGAATTGCTGTCACCTCTTGTGTGATTTAAAAAATTATTGTATACATTGCATAGGGATATTTTGATGGAATTTTGGTTGAGAACAAGCAGGAAGAGCAAATGAACATTTCCAGGATGTGTGGAAGATAAAGTTTTAATCCATGACCTCTTTCTTTCAGTTACAAGTAATGGGTCAATGACATTGGATCACTTTTCAATAGGAAATCCTGTTTGTAATGTAATCAAAACCACTGGAATTTGTATTGGAAATTTAAGATCTTATAGTAATAATTAGCAAATCTAGCGATTTTGGTTTCACCCATGTATTAAGTTCACTCATGGAAAATTCACACTTAACATTGTCCATATATTAAACAAAAAACCTCACAGAAAAAAGAATGTGGGTTATTTCCAGTTGTCACCATCAAAGGTTCCTGAATTATTTCCCACATAACATTATTAAGGGGACAGCCACTTTTCCTAATGCACACACCCACATATTAGGGAAATATTATAGTATTCTGTCTGACTTAAATCGTGTTGAAGCTGGATATGCAGAAGCTAGATATCCATGGCTAAATAGAAAACAGAATAGAGAAATATTTAGAGCAAGAGTGTAATAGTAAAGGATCCTATGGGAGAAATGCAGGAAAGAGAGAGAAGCAGGACCTTGCCCCTTTGAACACAGATCATGTAGCTGACCTCTCAGGATCAGAGCCATGGGCAGGAAAGGAAAAGAGAAAAAGAGGGTGATAACGTTATTCTGAGCTTTTGAAATATGGTATTTATATTCTGTAACACCAATGACCAGTACTTTGTGTAGGTCTGCTTTATAATCTCCCTAAACTATAGACAGCCATTCCAAAATATTTCATATACCTAAACAAGCAGCAAATAAAGAATTTCCAGCTAGCATAGAGGAAGTGAAGTCATCGATTTGTTTACTTTCTTGCATAAAGGAAATTACGGGTATAGTAGTAATCACTTAAAATGTGTTTGGCCTCCTTTGGGAAGGATCTCAGAAGATTCAGATTTGAGAAAATGTTATTGAAAAAACAGCAATCTAGGGGAAAGAACACTCTATTCTTGTTCTTTATTATTATTATTATTTTTTTTCTGTACCTAGTTTCCACTATCTCTTTGGTTTGATTCTATGGTCATTTTTATTGTTAGAAAGTCCCAACTGCAAGAGAAAAAGGTGTGGTGTGCATGCTATCCTAGACATAAAAATCACAAATATACATTTCTATGTGGTGTGTGTGTGTGTGTGTGTATTTGTGTGAGGAGGCCTTAAAATAAACTTTGTAGACTATTAGTTTCCTTTTTTGTTTGTTTTTTTAAAGATTTTATTTATTATTTGACAGAGAGAGATAGCGAGAAAGGGAACACAAGCAGGGGGAGTGGGAGAGGGAGAAACAGACTTCCCACTGAGCAGGGAGCCCGATGTGTGGGCTCGATCCCAGGACCCCGGGATCATGATCTGAGCCGAAGGCAGATGCTTAACTGACTGAGCCACCCAGGTGCCCCTAGTTTCCTGAAGTAGAATTGCTAGAAATTGTCATAGTAAATATATATAAGCCCTTTTCAAATCTCTAGTGGCAAGATCACATCTGGAAAATTATTTTCAGTTCTGGAAACAAATAATTAAAACTAATATGAAAAATTGAAAAGCACTCAGAGAGAAGTAATCAGGATATTAAAAGAATACAAAATTATCTTTTGTGACCAATGGCTGAAGAAAGAGTTAGGATGGGTGAGGGAAGACTAAACATTAAGCTGTTGTCACAAGTATTTGAAGTATTTAGAGCAAGAACATTGTTTTATGTCGCTCTATTGGATAAACCTAAGAACAAAAGAAGATAATATATGGAGGCCTATTTTAGTTATTGTATGTGAGACATTTATGACATTCAGAACTGTCCAAAGAGAAAGTTACCAGTCAACAAAGATATTTTAACCTAGGGATGTTTCGTCGAGTTTATTTAAGTGTGAAATGAAAAGATGTAATAAATTAAATTTACAACCTTTTCTAAACCTGAGAGACTATGATTCTGTCATGTAGCCACATGAATCAGCATCATTTTGAGGGTGTCTTTCTTTGATTCCTTAAGTCCTACACAAGTATATCTTATCATACAGTAGACACTTTGAGGGAAACAAGTGTGAGGGGGTGTGAAACAAAAGTTTCTAGTTTATCGTTTTATCTCAAATATTATAGATATTCTGACAGAAATATTTGAAAGATTGCACTTGAATCATAAAATTGAAATACGTATATTTTGTAAAAGTCAAAGCCAAAATTTCATAAACAATGAAGTTTTTTAAGATTTTAGCAAACATAGAGCACATATTTTCTCTTGTAAAATGAACTGAGTTCAGTATTAAATTCTTTCCTAAGAAATGTAATTTTTTATCTAGGCCATTCTTAAACGTGTTAAGGAAAACATTTGGATTTCTAAGGAATCACCCTGCCCATATGTTTCCATCATGATATGCATTATGGTTCTCACAGAATTTTTTCACCATTAGTTTTGCTGATTATACTTATAGAAATATTTATCTTTGATGTCCAGAATATAGGATTGTTATTATCTACAGCTGCAGGAGCCTAGTGATTGACATTTTAAGGCTATTATATAAGAGTAGTGCATAAATATACTGAATTGTACTTTGAAATTAAAATTACATTAGCCTGGAAACAGAAACTTTACAAATACTTATTGTAAGGTTTATAAAAACAAACAATCGTGTTTTGCATCAGGCTCACACTGGCTTGTACCAGCTAGTGAGATAGCTGATTTTGTACCTTTTGTCTCCACTGCATGGTCAGTGACATCATATTGGTAACTTGAAATGAGTCACTGTGGAAGTATTTACACCATGGAAATTGGCAAATGTCAGAAATCAGGGCTTTTTTCCCCTTAAAATCCAGTTATTAAACATTTACTGACATACTGCTAGTAAAAATTAATCATATGATGAGAGAATTTTATACATTGAAATTTATGTCCCAAGCAATAATACTGTCATATTTTAATTATATGTCTACTTGTTATCAACAACATATCGTATCTTTGTAAATTGAGCTATAATGTGACTTATCTAAATTAATTAAGGATATATGTCTAGTCATTCTTTTCTTTATATGCTAGGATTATATTTATAATGCTTTAAATTATATACAATGCTATCAGAGAAAATAAGTTAAATATAAGTAAGAGAATCTAAATAAAGACAAAATACAGGTAGAAAATAATAAGACAAAGCCGGTCAGTTCTGGTTATACTCAGGAGGGAGACTACATTTCCCAGTGGAAAGAGTACCTATGTTAGGAGGGATAAATTGCCATATATTTGAAAAAATGATTATCATCTTTATTTAGGAAATCTCAGGGATGCCTGGGTGGCTCAGTCGTTAAGCGTCTGCCTTCAGCTTAGGTCACGATCCCCAGGGTCCTGGGATTGAGCCCCGCATTGGGCTCCTTGTTCAGCGGGAAGCCTGCTTCTCCCTCTCCCACTCCCTTGCTTGTGTTCCCTCTCTCACTGTCTCTCTGTCAAATAAATAAATAAAATCTTAAAAAAAAAAAAGAAAGAAAGAAGAAATCTCACACCTCAGCTATATGGAGTAGAGAATCCCAGCTGTGTCCACCAAAGCAAGTCCAAAGTATCTATTCATGTCTTGAGAATTTATGGAATAAGTTAACAAGAAGTACTTTGGTGTTTCTCTAACTAAAAGAAAAGTCTTCCTAAAAGAAAGAGGTAAGGTAAGAAAGCTAGCAGAAAAACAAAAAGAGACTCATCAAAAAGAGTAATTTAAACTACAATATGGTTTATCTAGCACTCAGATTTGTTTCTGAGCCCACTGTTGAGTCCATAAGTAAGATCTGAGAAAGCAGTTGCTATCGGAATTCTGAAATTGTGTCGAGGAAAGCAGTATAGCTTTAATAATCCTCAGCGGACAAGTTAGAAAAGAAAGGGTTCCCCTCTCCTCACCATAAACACCAAACAAAACTGAAACCATGAGGATGCACTTGTATTCATCAGAGAGAGCATTCTGTGAACAGGTGACAAGTAAATGTACTTTCTTATAAGCAAATTTAAATCTCTGTTAAATCCCAGTCTGCAGGATGTCACAGAAGGTTAGGTCCTGCAGTAGGTGAAGAGCAAGAAGCAATGAAATCAGGGTTACAGTGACATGGCAACACATATCACCAGCTCAGTGAAAATCAGCCAAAAACATTTGTTGGCATTTTTTTTTTACCAGTTATCTAATTTTACCGGTTAAAATCATAGCTATATAAGCAGGAAGTTTCATTTTTTTTTAATTTTTTTTTATTCTTATGTTAATCCCCATACATTACATAGGAAGTTTCATTTTTATTTGATTAAATCACCGAGTCAACTGGTCAACAAAATAAAAAAACAAAAAAGTAAAAAAGAAATCAGAAACAAAATATTGAATTTACTGCATCTTTTCACCTTTAGCAAGTAGGATGCCATGGATGCCAATGAATTAGGCAAATCCTAACTGTTCCCTTTTCAATCAGTCAGATATAGGCAAGATGACAGGTCATAAAGAATGACAGCCTCGGGGAACCTGGGTGGCTCAGTTGGTTAAGCGTCTCCCTTAGGCTCAGGTCATGATCTCAGGGTCCTGGGATGGAGCCCTGAATCCGGCTCCCTGCTCACTGGGGAGCCTGATTCTCCCTCTCCTCCTTCTCCCTCTCCTCCCTGCTTGTGCTCTCTGTCACTCTCTCTCAAATAAATAAATAAAATCTTATAAAAAAAAAAAAAAAAGAATGAGCCTCCATGCTCATTGGTTTCCAAGAAAACCAACAGTTGTTTTTCTGTGTGTGTGTGCTCATAGGAATATTGGTTTCATAATTCCTTTTGTGATCAATCTTCTATATATGAGTAATTATCACCAACCCTAATAACATTTTAAAAATACATATCACATATAAAAGATAAATGCACAAATGTATCAGATAAATATGTAAAATAAAATTCAATGTATTATTTTGCAGTAAGTTAATGGGATATCATTATTTAATGCTACTTTGGATAGGGAGAATTTTTCACCTTACTTTTTTTGGTGAACATTTTATTTGGAAGGAAGAGTCAAAGATGAAAAACTCATATTTCCATCTCTCTGGTTGTCTCTTGAGACAGAAGCAAAAGGAAACAATAGAAACAGAACATTTATACTTTACAAAAGAATTTAAAAGCCTTATTTCGTTATCTGGAAAATTGAAAAGACACCAGGGTGTAAGTGAAGACGAAGAATATAAAGAACAATCATATGAAGGATTTCATGATATGTTATCCTTTGGCTCTTTTTCCTTATTTTTATGTGCTTGTATATGAGTGGTTGTGTGTGTGTGCATGTGTGCATGTGTGCGTGCGTGTGTGTGTGTGTTTTGTTTGCTTGCTTTTTCATCTTGGGACGCATCAGGTAGAATTAGATCTGTACTACATAGTGTGTACAAATACAAAGATACATATATAAAACATTTTCTCCCTGCTTGTCACATGCTGAATAAGGGCTGTTCCTTGGAGACTTTCTCTACCTAGTTTCCTCAGCCTCATGTCAAAAAGGATAATTCTTAAACATAATGCTGAATTTGAAATCTGTAACTCTGCTAAATTCCCTTTGTTCTCCCAGATGCTCAGGACCTATGCAATACTTCCAAGGAGATCTGTGGCTTAAAGCTTACTATTATCTCACACTCATTAAAGTATGTATGATTAAAATATACCTCAAATTTTATTTTTCTTTCTGTTGTCCTTTTTTTTTCAGGTCTACGATATTAAATAGTTTTCAATAAGATGTGACACAGATTGTCTTCATCCTCAAAATAAAATAAGAAATAATAATTTAAAAATAGATTTAAAGACCTTGGGATGTTATTGAGCATTTTATTTGTACTATTAACGTGAGAATGTATTAAAATATTTCAGAAAAAATGACTTGCACTCAATGCAGTTAAAGTTTTCTTAATTAAAACTTAAATTTTAAGAGCAATTTTAGGCTCACAGCAAAATTGAGGGGAAGGTGCAAAGATATCCCATATATTCCCTGTCTCCACTAGTCCATAGCCTCTCCACTACCAACATCCCCCACCAGACTGGATACATTTGCTGCAACTGAGGAACCTACACTGACACATCATAATCACCCAAAGTTCCATAGTGTAAATTACAGCTCACTTTCAGTGTTGCACTTTCTATGGGTTTTGATAAATACATAATGACATGTATTCATCATTATATTGTCATGGGGAGTATTTCACCCTAAAAATCATCTGTGCTCCTCCTCCCCAGTTCCTGGAGACCCTTATCTTCTCACTGTCTTCATAGTTTTTCCTTTTCCAGAATGTCATATAGTTGAAATCATACAGTATGTAACTATTTTCAGATTGGCTTTTTTCACCTAGTAATATGCATTTAAGTTTGCCCCATGTCTTGTCATGGCTTGATAGCTCATTTATCTTGAGCACTGAATAATATTCCATTGTCTGGATGTGCCACAATGTATTGGTGCATTCACCTAGTGAAGTACATTTTGTTGCAATTATAATTAAAAATGCTAAAATCATCCGAGTGCAGGTTTTTGTATGGGATACAGTTAAACCTGAAATATCAAATAATCAGCCAACTAGCTTGGCTTTGTTATAGCAAACAATCAATGTGAATAACTTAAAATGTCTATACATTTAAACTTTTATAATTTTCCTTATTAGTGTCTGTTCAAAGAAAATGATTGGCAAATAATGTCAATTATTTACTTACAGTGTATGTAAAAACTCACTAGATTTAACAAATGGTTATAGGCATTTATTTATTTATTTATTTATTTATTTTACTTTTCCTAATATCGTTTTACTAATCTTTTACTAATAAAGAGTGACTTGAACAGAAATGTTTTTTTAGATTCTCAATTTTTAAAAGATCATGTGGATTCAATATTAGCATTTTCTTGGCTTTTTATTTTCAGCTTTCCCTGCCCATTTGTTGTTAGAAGTCTAACAATTTAACAAAAAATAGCAGAACATGACAAATAACCCATGACATTTGACTATTTGAACAACCAGTGGCACTATTACAGTTAGTAATTTATGACCCAGTAGAGAGGGTTGAAGGCCATGAGCACATGTATTTTTCTCTAGTATGACTATTTGTTTCCTAAGATATGTCGAGTATAAGTAAATGATTTATTTTTCATCTTGTTTCCCCAGAATGTCCATGTGAGGGTCGCTAACCCATTTATTAGTCTCTTTATTACTCCTGATTATAAAAGAATACATGTACATTTGGAAAAATTGACAAAATGTAAAAAAATTGTGAAAGGATTATTCTATCCATAAAAAAATCTAACAGTAAAACTGTTATGTTTCCTTGCTCCATTCTCCTGATTTTCATTTTCTACTTATTTCTATGTTCCTAGCACTCTTGACGAAGGCGCAATTTGATCTGTGTAAAGTATGAGTCCCATCTTATTCTAGTTGAGGTTTGGGGTTAATTTCATTTTAAATTTTCATTTTGACTAAATTCATTAAAATATTATCTTAAGGGAAAGTCACTGCTATCTTAAAATGAACTAAAGACACTTGTTTGCTCATGAGGGTTAGAACACAGGGAAGATTCAGTCACAACTCAGGCAACACCTACTTTGGTTATCTTTCTGTTTCTGTTGTTATAAGGAAAAGTTTCCAAAAGTATCGCAAGGTATACAAGTTCTCTTATAATCTAGTCTAAGATGACATTTCCAGATTCATGTTCCACAGTTTCCAATAAGTACTTTGCAATTCAGTCTTGCTACACTTCTAGAGAATTTTTTTTCCCAACATTGTACCCGACACTATTATTTCCCACCTTTTTCTTCCCTGAATTCAAGAGGGATGCTGTCTGGTCCTGTCCATAGTTATATTCCAGTCTACAGTAGAGTACCCTGAGAAAGAAAAAAGATGACCTGTCATAGAGGAGTCACATCATAAATACCTGTACAATGAATGAAAGTAGTATAATACTCTTAAAAGGGTTTCTTGATCTCCCCAAGTGAAGTAGATTCCAAATATCTTTCCTTAATATTACTTGCTGTAAATCTCTATTACGGAATTATTGTATTTTAGGGGCACCTGGGTGGCTCAGTCTGTTAGGCATTGGATTCTTAGTTTTGGCTCAGGTCATGATATCAGGGTCATGAGATTGAGCTCCACATTGGACCCCATGCTCAGCATGAAGTCTGCTTGAGATTCTCTCTCCCTCTCCTTTTGCCCCTCTTGCTAGTGCTCTCTCTCTCTCAAATAAATAAATCTTTTTTTAAAAGTTATTATATTTTATCATAATCACTGATGTTCCTCTTCTCTCTCAAATAATATTCTGAGTTCTTTGGGTCTGAGACTTTGGTGAAGTAAGTAACAGCAGAAGCAGAGAAAACAACTCTCTTTAGTTCAATTTAAAGCAGGTATGGCTAAAAAATAATAATAATTAAATAAATAAATAAATAAATAAATAAATAAATAAATAAATAAATAAAGCAGGTATGGCTTTCCCTTAAGAAAACACTTTAATGCATTTAGTGAAAATGAAAATTAAAAAAGTGATATTAACCTAAACAATTCAAGTGGAATAAGAGTGGGGCTCATACTTTACACATTAACTAGAGATACTTAATTAATAGAATTGGCATGATTTGATGAGTAATTAGATATAGAGAAAAGAATCTAGGAGAATTCTATGGTTTTTGACCTTCGGTGCATATCAGTGAGAGGGTAAATTTAGGAATACACCATATTTTTGGTGATAGAAATAATCAATTCAACTTGTAGGAATAATAGCTTTTCAATGCCTCTTAGGTATTGGATATTTCAGCTCAAAATTCAGTAGAGAAATCTAGATTGGAATTTAATATTCATCCAAAGTACAGTTGATAGCTGAGGCCATAAAATTAGAAAAGGTCACTCAGAGATCTGGTAGCATCAGTTGAACCCTGAAGATTTCACCATTTAAAGGAGAGAAAAGAGATGACTCATAAAAGCAGGCTTTATTAGAGAAGTTATTATTACATAGGAGCATTTTTTTTTTAAATTCTGAAACCAGGTACACATAGATGGGAATTGATCACATCTCTATAAAAGCTTAGTCTTAACCAGCTGGAATTCCAATCCTGCTGTGTGGTTAGGACAGGAAGGCAGGGTATCTGTGTGCAGTATTAATAACTACCAGACTTTCTTCTTTTGTTTCCCAGGTACTCAGTTCACTCTCATTTCCAAACAAGAATCCCTCTCACCTTTGTCCAAGCAAGACAATCCAAAAGTTCCAACTAGCCATAGCATCAAGCTTAAAGTTCAGGATCTGTTAATATCCCTTGATCAGGGACAGATGAATGGAAATCTCTGGATAGTTCCCTGTGTCGGTCCTCTTGAGAATTATAAACAAAAAGACAACTTATCTATCTCACATACTCAATTTACAACGGATCAAGAGTTCAGGATAATCACAATAAGCACTCACACACAGGAAGGAGAAGAACAGGAGACACATAATAGCAATAGCAATTCCAATATCCTTCTTGGCAGACATTGGTGAGGGCATCCCACTCTGGGGAATCGGAGTGCTTTTTTGACAAGGCTCAATTCTGCTCCCTAGAAAGGGCGGTCCTCAGGTCATTGTCCTAGGAGGGGTTTCCTTTCTTACTGTGTTCCTTGACTAGGAGGGAATTGAATAGTAGGGACTGTATCCTCCTGGAGGACGGAACTGATTTCTGCCTGTAAAAGATGGGAGGCCTGACAATGGCTTGATTCCAAAAAAGTCAACATCTTTTCGTTCAGGCTGGTGCTCCTTTTGGCAGAATGACTCCCTGAAACACTTGGCTCCTCATCTATTTGCTTCCAGTCGGCTTCTTGTGCCAACAGCTACATTCTGTTCTTTTATGGATATACTTCTTAAATTTGTTCTATTTCCCTGCATTCTCTCCTTCACCATCCCCAGAGCTCTCACTCTCATGCTCTCAAAATAATTACAGGTGCTTTGTCCTGTTACGCTTTCATGGGAGAGCCATAGCTTTTCTCTCTTTCTCCAGAACCATTTTGTCCAAAGGAAAAGATTTACTATGAATCACTCAAAGAGTTTACATGATGAGTAAAAGGGCAAACATTGTTTTGGTTTCTGCCTCTAAGCAGAATTTTGTAAAATTTTCAATGTTATAGTTCACTGTTTGGCATGGAGATATAGTGGATTTTTTAAAACTCTAAGTCTTGGGCGCCTGGGTGGCTCAGTTGGTTGAGCGACTGCCTTCGGCTCAGGTCATGATCCCAGGGTCCTGGGATCGAGTCCCACATCGGGCTCCCTGCTCTGCGGGGAGCCTGCTTCTCCCTCTCCCACTCCCCCTGCTTGTGTTCCCTCTCTCGCTGTGTCTCTCTCTGTCAAATAAATAAATAAAATCTTTAAAAAAAAAAAAAGAAAAGAAATAAAACTCCAAGTCTTTTCCACTTTTTTTTTTAACTTGGAAATGTTTTGTTCTTCTTGAAATTATCTCTTTTTTTTTTTTAAGATCTTGTAAAGTTCACCCAATGACATCTATTCACATTCTATTTTCCAGCCTTCTCCCTGATGTCAACATTATCTGCCTTCCAAGTTATGTTGGGGGACTTGTTAATAATTATTTCACCACTGCATAAACTAAATCACTTTCTTTCCACATTGAATATCGATTTCCTTGTCACCCACAGCAGGCCTCCTAAGCCAATGACACATGTTATAGATTTCTGTGTTGATAATACTCCTTATCTCTGTTGCAATTTCTGTATCAGTCACATCAGGCCTGGTTATGCTTTTCTTTCTTTTTTTTTTTTTTTTAATGGAGACCTTCAGTATTTGAATAAAACACTGAAAATTTGAGCAGATGCATTGCTCGATTAACTTTTCCTTTAAAGTTGCAAACTAGAGGGTACAAACTCCATATTAAAAAACTTCCAAAATTCCATGAGCCTAAAACCACAGTGACTCAAGGGTATAAGTCAAGTGGTTTCTTACTTTTTGCTCTAAACAAAATTAAAGGAGAAAGAAATTAAGAGACCAGTGATAGATCATAAAAAAGATTAATGATAGATCATTATATATTTTATGAAATAAATTCCAAAATAGTTTATAGAAGTGGTACTTTGTAGGCCCAAACCTTTAGATGATACATGATTCCAGAGAGGAGGACAACTCCAATTCAGGTCCACACTACAACTGTGACTAAGTTTTGGTACATAGCTAGTGCTATTGCTTTGAGTTCCCTCTGAAAGCTACCTGCCTGTGCTCTGAGATATGTGCCAGTTTTGGATGCCCTAAAATTCACCGATCAGTAACTTTATTTTTACTTGGAAGAGTATTGGCAAATTGAACTTTTACAGAATCAAAAACTTGCTTTATTGAGAACCAGCTATCACCCTATGGCTTTCTTTTGTCCACCGTTTTACATTCCAAAGTAGATTAATACCACTAAAATATTAAGGCTTTAAAAAATACTGTGGTTTGTATACACACAGATGAGATTTTTATATACATTTCCAGTTTTATTCCCATTTCCCTTGCTTTTGTGCGCTGAGCTTGCATAAAGATAAATGATACCCAAAGGTCAATATCATCTGTACATGTGGCATTGTAAATGTAGCTATCTCCTTGATGAGCTAATCTGGTAGCAAAAGAAGATGCCTAGGTAAACTCACCTGAAATTAGTGTCATACAATATTAGTTGATATTTGTATGCAATATATGCTAGGTAATTACAAATATTCAAATACCATTTATGAGGCATGTTTGCAAATCACTTAATGAAGACATCTTATCTTTTCATAGTCATTTAACTTTTCACTGCTGCTTATCATCAGTAATCTTCTTTACACTCACAGTAGTCTCATGAGATATAAAAACAATTAGTTATATTACTCATCTGAGTGGTGACAAAGCTGGAGCACAGTGAAGATCATCTACGGAGATGATCCAAGGCCACACAGCTACTTGAAAGAAAATGTCCTCTTACTACTTTTTTCTTTATGATAGATTAAGTTTTTCTTTAAATATCTGACTACTCACAAGTTAAAATACAGTTGTAAAAATGAAACATATGTAAAACATATATGTTATATATCACATAAAAGTCTTTTTTAAATTTTTTTTTAAGATTTTATTTATTCATTTGAGAGAGAGCGAGAACGTGAGCAGGGGAGAGAGCCAGAGGCAGAGGGAGAAGCAGACTCCCTGCTGAGACGTGGGGCTCTATCCCAGGACCCTGGGATCAGGACCTGAGCTGAAGGCAGATGCTTAACCATCTGAGCCACCCAGGTGCTCCACATAAAAGTCTTAATAATGTTTAAAATTACTCCCCTTTATTTTAAATTGGAATCTCCTTGAACCCAAAAATTTTTAGGGAGGCGCTCTTCCACAATTAAAGTAGAATAATTTGGAGTATTCTAAGATGTTGTTACATGATTAATATAATCTTCCATAATATTAAAGGTTTTCAGTTTTATACCCTTCATGATAGTCCACAACAATCCTAACTTCCCACTATTTATGCTCCTGTGTAGTTCTCTCTCCCATTGCATAGGGATTACCTGTGTAACCAAAATTATATTGAAGAAAGGATGGAATGTGACTTCCAAGTCTAGGTCATAGGAAACATTGTAATATTGGTTTCACTCTTAGAGTATTTACTCTGGGGGGAAGCCAACTGCTATGTAGTGAAGATGTTTAAGTTATCATTGTGGTGAGGACCACAGTGCAAGGAACTGGTCTTCTGCCTATAGCTGGAACTGAGGCCTCCTTTCAAAAGACATTAAGTGACTTCTGCCCATTTTTTAATTGAATTATTTGGTTTTGGGTGTTGTTTTAGAAGTTCTTTATATATTTTGGATACTAACCCTTTATTAGATATGTCATTTACAGATATCTTCTCCCATTCCATAGGTTGCCTTTTAGTTTTGTTGATGGATATTTTTCCAAAGAAGACATTCAGATGGCCAACAGACACATGAAAAGATGCTCAATATCACTGATCATCAGGGAAATGAATCAAAACTACAATGAAGTATCACCTCACACTTGTCAGAATAGCTAAATTCAACAACACAGGTGAAATAACAGGTGTTAGTGTGGATGTGGAGAAAGGGAACACTCTTTTTTTTTTCTTTTTTTTTATTACGTTATGTTAATCCCCATACATTACATCATTAGTTTTTGATGTAGTGTTCCATAATTCATTGTTTGCGTATAACACCCAGTGCTCCATGCAGAACGTGCCCTCTTTAATACCCATCACCAGGCTAACCCATCCCCTCACCCCCTCCACTCTAGAACCCTCAGTTTGTTTTTCAGAGTCCATAGTCTCTCATGGTTTGTCTCCCCCTCTGATTCCCCCCCCTTCATTCTTCCCCTCCTGCTATCTTCTTCTTCTTCTTCTTCTTCTTCTTCTTCTTCTTCTTCTTCTTCTTCTTCTTCTTCTT
>NC_058405.1:47188061-47188999 GCF_002201575.2 Neomonachus schauinslandi | reverse complement strand
TTCTTCTTCTTCTTCTTCTTCTTCTTCTTCTTCTTCTTCTTCTTCTTTTTTATTTCAGAGGTACAGGTCTGTGATTCAACAGTCTTACACAATTCACAGTGCTCACCATAGCACATACCCTCCCCAGTGTCTATCACCCAGTCACCCCATCCCTCCCACCCCACCCCCCACTCCAGCAACCCTCAGTTTGTTTCCTGAGATTAAGAATTCCTCATATCAGTGAAGTCATATGATACATGTCTTTCTCTGATTGACTTATTTCACTCAGCATAATACCCTCCAGTTCCATCCACGTCATTGCAAATGGCAAGATTTCATTCCTTTTGATGGTTGCATAATATTCCATTGTGTATATATACCACATCTTCTTTATCCATTCATCTCTTGATGGACATCTTGGCTCTTTCCACAGTTTGGTTATCGTGGACATTGCTGCTATAAACATTGGGGTGCATGTACCCCTTCAGATCCCTACATTTGTCTCTTTGGGGTAAATACCCAGTAGTGCAATTGCTGGATCATATGGTAGCTCCATTTTCAACTTTTTGAGGAACCTCCATACTGTTTTCCAGAGTGGCTGCACCAGCTTGCATTCCCACCAACAGTGTGGGAGGGTTAAAAGGGGAACACTCTTGCACTGTTGGTGGGAATGCAAACTGGGTGCAACTAGTATGGAAAACAGTATGGAGGTTCCTCAAAAAGTTAAGAATAGAACTGTCCTATGATCCAGCACTTGAACTATTAGGTATTTACACAAAGAATACAAAAATACTAATTCAAAGGGATGTACCCTGATGTTTATAGCAGCATTATCTACAATAGCCAAACTATGGAAGTAGCCCAAGTGTCCATTGATAGATGAATGGATGAAGAAGAGGACACATTATACATTATATATATATATATATATATATATATATATATATATATATATATAT